>NC_056729.1:1795692986-1795902986 GCF_019279795.1 Protopterus annectens | reverse complement strand
CAAAGGACAAGACATTCTGAAAGATTAAGGAACAGAAAGATAAACTTTTAAACAACTTATCTGTGCCAGTGGCATAGAGTGATAAAGCCCTGACAATATCCCAGCTCACCCAAGTTAGATTAGTGACTTGGAACTTGATGTCGCAGGCTGGGAATATGGGAATGCCCATTCTGGGGTGGAAAGGGTGGATCCTAGATGGCTCAGAACACTGCTCCTGACATGATCATTATCAAAGGACAGAATTGTTGTTGAAAGAACAGGGGTCACTGCAAGAATGAAGATGTCATAGCCATCCTAACCAGTTATGGTAGTCCTTGTCTGATGTGTGAATAATCATGTACCGATACAGGGGCAAAGGCATTCCCTGAGGGCAAAACAGATGCCTGTAAAACCACCCAAAAGGAGGGGGGGTAGGACAGTTATAAATGATTATATCATTGCTGGGATGATGACAAGAGCACAAAACATCCCAGTGTCTGTCTAGATGAGGGCCACTCTGGACGGCTTTTGCCCTAGAAAATCTAAGATTTCCTCACATCTAGGAAATGAATGGGCTTGAGTCCAATAAGGGAAGGTTTAATGGTCAGTAAGCAGGAGGTGAAAAAGGGTACCAAGAAAAAAACTTTTAAAAACTGACTTTTTAAGCCTGGTGGTGTGACACAGAACTGATAAGGAAACATATAGAAAATAGGTTGAGTGATCAAATAAGCAGTTCAGAATCAGTAAACAAATATTGGGAACTTTTTGTTTTCTTGCAATTTCTGAGAAAACTTTCAAAAGCACTCTTGAACTGGGCCTATCAAGTGTTGAAAACATCACTGCAAGACCTTTTACAATATGATTTGATAATGTGCACATATAAAAATACTTACAATATCCACAAATCTTGGATCCTGAGCTGGGATGGGCTATCTGGAATTTTGTAAATAATTATATGCCATTTACGAATATCAACATGATTTATATAAGATGCTTGTATTACAACTGTATTAGAACTCTGTGTCGTGTACATCAAACTTTTGGTACAGAAATGTGTGTTAAAAGGTTTTTTGCAAAGTGCTGTTTGAAATGCAACCACAGTGTGCCCTACTGGAATAAAAGACAAATGTACATGCACTATTATAACAGTTTAAATGTATATATTTTATCAGTGGAAACTGGAATACAGGAGGTTAACTTCAGAAAAACAGCTGAAATTAAATTACTTTATGGCTGTGTAATAAAAGATGGTATCTTTCCGTTTTCAATGAGCTAGAGACACAGAGTCTGTGTTGATAAGCTTTCTGTATTGTCTTTAAGGTGAAAGACTTACTAGTCTTGAAACGTGGAGGAATGTAATTGTTTTATGACTTCCAGCATCTGCCAAAGATCTGAGATCTATGCATTTTCACAGGTAGATGCTAAATACTGTCAGCTTCCAGCAGTGGGGGTTTCACCTGGGATAGAGTCAGATGGCAAGAAATTATGTCATTCTGCAAGTTATCCTAGTATTATTTGAGGTATTAATTTGACCTTCTGTATTCTGTCTTGGACCTGACAAGAACCATTCACCGCAACATCTACCTTGCTCTAATTAAGTAAGTTAACTAGACTATAGTAATTCTCTTAGATTCAGTAAGGAATATAGAAAAGCTTAGTTTAGATATTTTTCTTTATTTATTTCAAACTGTCCTGCAATGTTGTTTTAAATATTTCCTGTGGTTTTAAACTCTGATGTCACTGTGAATTTATATTTAATATTGTCTTGTTCTTCTACTATTGTGGCTGATCTGTGTAGAGATATTTAAGTTTTGAGAGTACTTGCATATTTACTAGGTGACACTGTGTGGGCCATTCCTAATAGCCTTGCTCTTGGCCAAACTACCATTTGTATTAATATAAATATTACACAGTAAGACTGGACACTCTTTATTAAGGGCCTTAAAGTAGCTGATAAGGAGTTGACTGGTGGCAGTAATAAATTCCTTATAGTCTGGGCAGAAGGGGGCATAAGCTAGTAAACCTGTACTAGCGTTTCCCAGGTGTGTGTGTGTGCAAATCAAACCGCATAGTGTGTGTGTGTGTGCACTGGCTGGACAGAGAGGGTGTTGGTGGGTCTTGACTTGGTCACTCAGCTGAAATCTCAACTCCATAGCTGTGCCACTGGGGAGTCTTACTGGGGATCTGGAAAAAGAGGAAGAAACTATCCCTAGATTGATTGTGGTCTCTGTGTACTCTTAAGGGAAACTACACTTGATGCAGGCAGCTGCACCTGGAAATACTGTGTGTGTACCTGTTATCCTCCAAATGTATGTCCACCACTGTTGCCAGTGGTGAGGATTGAGGCTCCTTGATTACTGGCCCAGTGGTGGGTCATCACATGACCCATGGTTTACATTCTTGTCATGCTCTGCACATGGTTAAAACTCGCAGCACCCATCATCGCAGGATCCATGCCATACTTCATCCTCTACAAGTAGTTAAGGCATGTTACTTGCAGAATCCAATTCTTTGCAAAATGGGTATGGTGTTTACGTCACAGACACAAGATTCTTAACTTTGAAAGGGAAATTGGCTTGGCTTAAAATGGTTCACAAGGGCAGCTAGCATATTATTTGCCTATGAACCTGTGAACCGTAAGAGATTCCTATCATTAAATAAAAATCTGTTAAGACTTATTCCATTAGAAGTCTTTGACGATATTCCTACTTTCTATGTACCCAACAAAAAAGTTCCAGTATACTCAAAGGGGTAAAAAGGCAACTTGTCAACAGTCATTCCCTCCTGAAAATTGCAGATGCATGCTATGGTACTTCGTAAATGTCTTCATGATAATCACACTTATCATGGTACAATATGTGGTGTAGACAAGTCCTGAAACAGGCCCCTATGCTTGTTACAAAAGTACTTACCCCTATAGGAAGAATCCAGTGGGCCTCTGTGACAGTTAATAACACAGCTAATAATACAAAGATTAATGTAAGTCCCCTTCCTACCAACCCATAGCTAAAACAAAAGAATGACTGGTCCATTTAGTTGTTGGGTCTCATAAAGTAAAACCAGATCTGCCACTGTGTATCAGGCCTGTGGATCAGTCACCTAACCAAATTCTGTACTTTGAGGAACAAAACCAGAAGGTGAAGAGACTGATTTAAGCAGATATCAGAACTTCCTACTGGAGGAAAAGATGACTAGTCACATTTTAAAAGTCATTAAATATAAAACAGTCTGAGTTTCTAAAATTCCTTCTAGCAGATGTTATAACTATCATGAAGGACATCCTGAACACAAACTGGTAGGCCATGGACGAGATGGGTTTGAAAGATGGACACAAAATATTTCTTTCATAAATCTCAGATTAAAAACAACGGATTCTTCATCAGGAACCTCAGATGGACATCCTTTATTATAAATTGTTTGGGCAAAGTCTGATGGGTCATAAAAGGTCAGAAAGTTGTAATTTATCATCACCAAACAACAGGTCTGACACAGATAAATAAAAGGTGTGTGTGGCAGACAATGCACACACAGATGCTTCATCTATGAAACAGATGGTGTAGTGAAATAGATGATGAAGTCACAGATGAAACAGATGGGTCTCTGATGCTTCATCTGTGAAACAGATGAAGCAGTCACAGATGCTTCATTTGTGAAAGAGATGATAGGTCTGAAATAGAAGATGGATCACAGATGCTTCATCTGTGAAACAGATGATGCAGTCACAGATTCTTTCTCTGTGAAACAGATGATGCAGTCGCAAATGCTTCATCTGTGAAACAGATGAAGCAGTTGCAGATGCTTCATCTGTGAAACAGATGATAGGTCACAGATGGTTAGTCTTTGAAGTAGAAGATGGATCACAGATGCTTCATCTGTGAAACAGATGATGCAGTCACAGATGCTTTGTCTGTGAAACAGATGATGCAGTCGAATGCTTCATCTAACAGATGATGCAGTAAACAGATGCTGCAGTCACAGATGCTGAAACAGATGATGCAGTCGCAGATGCTTCATCTGTGAAACAGATGATGCAGTCGCAGATGCTTTCTCTGTGAAACAGATGATGCAGTCACAGATGCTTTGTCTGTACAACAGATGCAGTCACAGATGCTTTGTCTGTGAAACAGATGATGCAGATGCAGATGCTTTGCCTGTGAAACAGATGATGCAGTCGCAGATGCTTCGCCTGTGAAACAGATGATGCACACACAGATGTTTCATCTATGAAACAGATGGTGCAGACATGGATGCTTCATCTATGAAATAGATGATGAAGTCACAGATGCTTTGTCTGTGAAACAGATGGGTCTCAGATGCTTCATCTGTGAAACAGATGAAGCAGTCACAGATGCTTCATTTGTGAAAGAGATGATAGGTCACAGATGCTTCGTCTTTGAAATAGAAGATGGATCACAGATGCTTCATCTGTGAAACAGATGATGCAGTTACAGATTCTTTCTCTATGAAACAGATGATGCAGTCGCAAATGCTTCATCTGTGAAACAGATGAAGCAGTTGCAGATGCTTCATCTGTGAAACAGATGATAGGTCACAGATGCTTAGTCTTTGAAGTAGAAGATGGATCACAGATGCTTCATCTGTGAAACAGATGATGCAGTCACAGATGCTTTGTCTGTGAAACAGATGATGCAGTCGCAAATGCTTCATCTGCGAAACAGATGATGCAGTCGCAGATGCTTTGTCTGTGAAACAGATGCTGCAGTCACAGATGCTTTCTCTGTGAAACAGATGATGCAGTCGCAGATGCTTCGTCTGTGAAACAGATGATGCAGTCGCAGATGCTTTCTCTGTGAAACAGATGATGCAGTCACAGATGCTTTGTCTGTACAACAGATGCAGTCACAGATGCTTTGTCTGTGAAACAGATGATGCAGTCACAGACGCTTCGTCTGTGAAACAGGTGATGGGTCGCAGATGCTTCGTCTGTGAAACAGATGATGCAGTCACAGATGTTAAGTCTGTGAAATAGAAGATGGATCACAGATGCTTCATCTGTGAAACAGATGATGATGCAGTCACAGATGTTTCATCTGTGAAATAGAAGATGGATCACAGATGCTTCGTCTGTGAAACAGATGATGCAGTCACAGATGTTTTCTCTGTGAAACAGATGATGGAGTCACAAATGCTTTGTCTGTGAAACAGATGATGCAGTCACAGGTGCTTCATCTGTGAAACAGATGATGCAAACACAGATGCTTCATCTGTGAAACAGATGATGCCGTCACATATGCTTTGTGAAACAGATGCAGTTGCAGATGCTTCATCTGTGAAACAGATGATGCACACACAGATGCTTCATCTGTGAAACAGATGCAGTCACAGATGATTTGTCTGTAAAACAGATGATGCAGTCACAGATGCTTTGTCTGTGAAAAAGATGATGCAGTCACAGATGCTTCGCCTGTGTGTAGCTCCCACTGTATTTCATTGTAGAAGTAATAGACTGTAGTTTTTCATTACACCACAAGGTGGAGCTCTTTTCAGGAATATAAAACACATTTTTCAAAAGTGAAAGGAGACACTGGAACACTAGCTGAAGAAGGGAAGGCTGAAACTGGGAGCTGAAGGGGAAAAAGGGCCTTCCAGCATGACTGGACTTTCTTTTCTAGTGCTTTGGGGATAGGGAAGTGAAGCAGCAGATTGTGTCTTGTCTTTCGCTGAAATCCTGGATGATGGTATTTTGTGGAATCAGGAGAGAAGTCTGAAACCAGTAGTTCCACTCCTGCATATGATTCAGCAAGAAAGGAGTTCCTCTGGGCCTAGTACAGAGAAAGTACAGTTGTGTACACATCATAAATGTAGATGTTCAAGTGTATTCACTGTTGCAGTCATTACATTTGGGTTATCTGCTTGCAGGTAGCCCTCAGTCAGCCTGATTAACAAAGTCTTGGGTCCTGCGTTGATTGCTGTCCCTTCTTCCATGACGTTAGGTCATCAGGGGTATAAAACATGCAACCGACGCCATTACATCAGTTTTTCTTGCCCCAGATGTCAGGTGCCCCCCTAATGGGAAGCAATTAAATATAAAAGTACAAAGATATACCTCCAACAAAAAAGCAAATATACCAAAAAGACTTTTAAGCATAGTAAAAGAAAGCAGAGGTATGGTCAAAAAAGTTAGGGGGCTGGAGGGGGGGTAACCAGGACTGCAACAGTGAATACACTCGAACATCTACATTTATGGTAAGTGTATACAACTGTACTATGTTCTTCATGTTTCACTGTTGCAGTCATTACATTTGGATATATTCCCAAAGCTATGGTTGGAAGGAGAAATTTAGATAGCATTAGGGCCAGCTATAAGGCCCTGCAAGACTGCAGTGGCAAAGCCAGCTCTGGATTTAGATAAAATTGGCAAATGAAAAATGCTTGGTGAAAGTATGTACAGAACTCCAGGTAGCAGCTTCTAGGATGTCCCTGGTAGGGAAGCCTCTAAGAAAGGCTGTAGAGGTAGACGCAGCCCTGGTGGAGTGAGGTCTGATCCCCTGGGGGATAGGTTTTCCATGGTGCTTATAGCAGAAATTAATGCAATGGCTTATCCATTTAGAAATGGTTTGCCTTGAAATAGCCTCCCCCTCTGCCTCTGCAGCAAATGCCACCAGCAGTTGTTCAGATTTTCTTTGAGGTTTAGTCCTGTCCAAGTAGAATCTAAGTTGTCTGTGCACATCTAAGGAATGCAGTATCTGTTCCCCTTTACTCTGTGGATTGGGAAAGAAGGTTGGCAAATGAATGGACTGATTAAGAGCCACACTGGATACCACCTTGGGCATGAAGGATGGATTGGTTCTGAAGGACACCCTGTCCGCATGAAAGATGATGAAAGGCTCCACTGCCATAAGGGCCTGTAATTCAGATACCCTTCTAGCTGAAGTGATTGCTAAAAGGAAAGCTGTTTTCCAAGAAAGAAATTTTAAGTCTGCAGTAGCAGCTGGCTCAAAAGGAGGTAGAGTGAGTTTCTCTAAGACAAAGTTAAGGTCCCAGGCTGGGGATGAAGCTCCACTGGGTGGTCTCAAATTGTTGGCCCCTCTGAGGAACTGCTTGAGCAGTGGATGAGAGAAGAAGGGAGGTTCTGTGTTATAATGAGGTGAAATGGCTGAGGCGTGGATATTAATGGAGGAAAAAGACAGGCCCTAGTGAAGCATCTCAGTTAAGTATTGTAAAATCTGAGGTAAATTGGGCGCTGCTGTGCTCATCCCTTGAGATTGGTTCCAGGCACAGAATCTTTTCCATTTTTCAGCATAAGATTTTCTAGTACTAGGCCTCCATGCCTCTAAAATGATATCCATCACAGGTTTGCTAACGGATGGTAAAGGAGAGATTAAGCAATTAGTCAGGCTGCAAGGTTCAGTATTAGAAGCTGAGGGTGCAGAATCTGGTTCGCCTGCTGAGACAGCAGGGAAGGAGACTGAGGCAGGTGCCATGGAGATAACCATGACACATTGCACAGGAGGGGGTACCAGTGTTGGCGCGGCCAGTCTGGAGCAATCAAAATCATCCTTGGTTTGTCCTGTTTGATTTTTAGTAGTAGCAGAGGCAGAGGGGGAAGGCAAAGCTGAAGGACAGAGCATCCACTTTCCAGGCTTGTTTGTGGGAAGTCCTTGTGCAAAATTTGTCCAATTGGTAGTTCTGGGGAGAGGCAAACAGGTTTATATCTGGGCTCCCCCATTTGCTTGCCAACATGTTGAAAATCCTTGGTTCCAGTTTCCACTTGTGTGGGTCCATGAGGTTTCTGCTTAGTCTGTCTGCCAGTGTATTTAATTTTCCTGGCAAGAATTGAGCTTGTAGGTGCACTTGGTAGCTCAAGGCTGTGTTCCACAATGCCATGGCTAGTCTGCAGAGGGGGTAAGAATGTGTACCCCCCGCTGCTTGTTTCTGTACCACATAACAGTGGTGTTGTCCGTCTTTACCATTAGTTGTCCTGGAAGAATGTGGTCCTTGAAGGCTGTCAGAGCATTCTGTACAGCTAACATTTCTTTTTGATTGATATGCAGGTGCATTTGACTTGGGTTCCATTTGCCCTGAATGCACTTCCCTGCCAGGTGAGCCCCCATGCATAGTCTGATGCATCTGTTGTTAGGGTTTGGGTAGCAGGGGGTGGTGTGAAAGGTAGTCCCTTGTTTTGGTGGCAGGCCTCTGCCCACCAAAGGAACTCTAGGCGTAGGCAAGGTATGATAGGAATCATTGTTTCTAGGTCTTGAGAATGTTGACACCATAGGCTTTTTAGATACCTCTGTAGTTTCCTCATATGCAGTCTTGCATGTGGAATTAGAAAAATGCAGGAGGCCATGAACCCCAAGGCTTGCAGTATTTGTCTTGCAGATAGCAGGGTTTTTGTGGCCACCTGTTTGAAGTAGGTTGTCAAATGAATTTGTTTCTCTGGCGTGAGGTAGGCCATCTGTGAAGTTGTATTCAAGTTTGCTCCCAGGAATATAATTTGTTGACAGGTTACCAGGTGTGATTTCTTTTCATTTATGGTGTACCCCAGACAAGTTAGAACCCTTTGTACAAAGGCCAGATGATTCAAAAGTATGTCCTGGCTTTCTGCCTGAATTAGACAATCGTCCAGGTATGGGTATATTTGAATATTTCTTTCCCTGCAAAATGCAATAACTGGAGCTAGGCACTTTGTGAATACACTGGACTCAGTAGATAAGCCAAAGGGCAGTGCAGAGAACTGATAGTGCTTGTAGCCTGCTTTGAAGCGTAGGTAATTTCTGCAAGATTCCCTGATTGGGATGTGCAGGTATGCTTCTTTTAAATCTAGTGTTGTCAACCAGGCATCTTTGCCTAGCATAGGAAGTAATTGGTGAAGAGTCAGCATCTTGAATTTTGGAATCTCCAAAAATGTGTTTAGAGTAGACAGGTCCAGGATAGGATACCATGAATTGTCTTTTCTGGGTACCAGGAAGAGTCTCGAGAAGAAAGCTTGTCCCTTTTCCTCTTCTGGTACCAGCTGAATAGCCCCCATGCTTAAGAGAGAAAGTACTTGTTTTTGGGCCTCTGCCCACTGATTTGGGTGTAGGTCTGGCCACCCGCTTGGTGTGGGCAATGCATGGAAGTGAAATCTCTATCCCTGGGACACTATATTTAAAACCCATTTGTCCTGGGTAATGAGGTCCCAATTCTTTGCATGAAGAGCATTCTTTCTCTCCAAAGGGCAGTCAGTTGATAAGTGGTTGGAAATTTTAAAAGGAAGTCATTGAAATAGTTTACCATAGGGCAGAATTTTATTCCCAGATTTGGAAGTGGAGCCCCCCCTACTTAGTTCTGTATGTTCCCTGGGACTGAAACCTGGAATTTTTGCTGTGTCTGGGTTTGGCTTGAGAAGACCTGGAAGGGGCTGGAAAGGACCAATTCTTTGAGGGCCAGTGCCTACTAAATCTAGGGGGCCGAACTTGTAAGAAATATTTAACAGTCTGCATAGATTTAGCTTTATCTTCCATCTTTTTAAGAACTTCCTCAACCTTATTGACAAACAGGCAGTCCTGATATTTAAAGGAGCATCCAACAATTTAGCTTTAAAATGATCAGGCAAAGATTGCTCCTTAAGCCAAGCATGCCTTCTAAGCACAGACCCAGTAACAGCAGCACTGCAAGAGGCCTCTAATGAATCAAAACCACATTGCAAAGTATGTTTTCCAACTTGCTCAGCAGAATGCATTAAATCCTGTAATTCTTTATTTTCCACATAGTCAGGAATCAACATCATTTTCTGTTTAAGCAGTCCAATAACATGTTGCTGATACTTTAACATATGCAACTGGCAGTTTAAAGCCCTAATGGCCAAGGTTGCAGAAGCATAAACCTTCTTACCCCATCTATCCAGTGCCCTGGAGTCTCTATCAGAAGGGGTAGGATTTTTAGCAGTAGAAGCCTTAATGCCCTTGGGCCCCTGTGAAATAGTCTCTGGATCTGCAATAGGATTTTTAATAGGAACTTGTGGGACTCAGGGACCCTTTAGTATCTGTCAGGTTTTCTGGGAGCAGGAGGCAGGGAATCAGGGGCCAAACTAGATTCCGAAAAAGTATCACCAACAATGTCTAGTACAGGAGGAATAGCTAAAGGCCTATGCTGAGGTAGAAGAAGGAAATCCCTAAGCCTCTTTTTTGAATCAGAAAAATCCTGGCTTTCCCAGTGGAAATGCTCCCCTAGAGTATGTAAGGTTTCCCCAAAAGAAAAATCCTCAGGAGGGGAAGCAGAGGGAATGGAATCCTCTGCATCAGAATCTTCATAAGTAGATAAGGGCAAATCCAGATCATCAGAAGAATCAGAAACAACAGAATCCTGATCAGAAGATTCATACTCAACTTCAGTCCTAGGCCTCTTAGAAGGGGGAGGGCTGGCTACCCCTGAACAGAGTTATTAGATCTTCAGCCATTCTTATCATTTGTTTTTTAGGCATAGAGGCCTGAGCATGTGGCCTGGGCGTCGTTCTTTTTAGGCATGGATCGAGATTTAGGCCTAAGTAAAGAAGGAGGCGTCGGTTTAATATGCAAGTCGGTAGGCCTGAATACACCCTCAGAAGCCGGTGCCTGCACAGCGGCTCCGGACTCATCCAAGGTAGAGACATCCGCGGGTTCCATAACTGAAGGATCTCGCGGCATATCAGACTCTGAATGGGTCTCAGTAGAGGCCTTCGAATCAGAAGTAGCGGGTATCAGGGGCTGCAAAAGTACCTCACTGAGTACCGGCGAATTGGCGACTGGCTTAGGAGAAGCATCGTCGGCAGTTTTGGACCTCGGCGGCCTGTCTCTGTCTTTATCTTTGTGTTTTTTTGGAATCCCGGTAGTCGGATGGCTAACTGATGACATTTCTTGATAATTAAACCAAGAACAGAAATATTTAGAGGCGAAAATATACCGACGACGGATAGTGCGCTGATTAAATAAAGCACAAAACTGACAGCAAGGTACGTCGTGGTCAGGGCCTAGGCAAGGAATGCAGTATGAATGAAAATCTTTATGAGGTATTTGCTTTCCACCACACGGCAAGAAAGACTGATGTAATGGCACCGGCTGCATGTTTTATACCCCTGACGACCTGACATCATGGAAGAAGGGACAGCAACCGACGCAGGACCCCAGACTTTGTTAATCAGGCCCACTGAGGGATACCTGCAAGCAGATAACCCAAATGTAATGACTGCAACAGTGAAACACGAAGAACATGCCATAGATGATTACCAGAGTTCTGGTAGGTGACTTTTCTACTTTTCTCATCAGAGGGACCACGGTGCCTGGTCACTAGGATATTCTGGATGGGGTAGTGAGAGGCTTTGGCCGTCATTTTATATTTTTATAAGATTGTGGATTCCCCCTCCCCCAAATGCTTTGTGGATTACAAATAACTGGGATCCATATGAGCCATATCTCTCAAGTGTACCTCATTACGAGGAACATACCTCATTTGGGGTCTTAAAAAGTTCATGTTCCTCAATGTTCCTCGAAGTTCCACATTGAAAGACTCTGTCACACATTCAGTGTTAGGAATTTGTAAGTGAAATCCATGGTAAATATAAATGAATCATATTAATTCATTAAAATATCTTCTTTATAAGTAAAACCAGCATATTGTAACCATCCTATGGCCTTCCTAGTTAAAATTGTTACTAAGCCATTAGTATGTGTTCTACATTTTGCCCATTTGTTCCACATTATGAGGGCTAGTGTTCCTCTTTTTGGAAACAGAAGGTTGAGAGCTATGATATGAGCTAAAACTTGAGGCCCATCATGCCGGCAGCAAGACTGTAAGTAGTCACTGGCCAGTGAACAGGGTATAATAGAGTGTTTCATAGTTGGTCTGTTTGGAATTGATCAAGGCGGGAGAGGGTGTAGTACTGCTAAATGACATTGCATTTTCTCATATTTGTATTGTTGCATTATAAATCTTCATTGTTCAATGACATTGCATTTTCTCATATTTGTATTGTTGCATTATAAATCTTCATTGTTCAATGACATTGCATTTTGCTCATGTTAGTATTGTTGCCTTCAAGAATTTTGCTGCTCAATGACATTGCATTTTCTCATATCTGTATTGCTGTATTATAACTCTTTTATTGCCTAATGACATTGCATTTTCTCCTGTGTTTGTACTGCTGCATTATAAAGCTTTACTGCTCAATTATATTGCCTTCTTTGTGCATGTTTGAATGTCAACACCTTTTCTGTTAAGTTCTGGGGAAGAGGGTGGATGTATGGTTTCATTGCATACATGTATCACCTTGCCTTATTGCTAACTGGTGCACTGTTGAAATAATTTGTTTCTGGATGTGCTATTGCCTTTTAAACTAGATGTGTCACCTAGAATAAAATCTGTCATTCTTGCCACCTTGGTGTGTTGGGCCTAATAGGGGTTTCACCAGAGTCAGGTAGGAAGGAACCTATATCTACTTCAGCTACACCTGCAAGACAGCTACATGTGAAACAAGTGATGGGTCGCAGATGCTTCGTCTGTGAAACAGACGAAGCAGTCACAGATGCTTCGTCTGTGAAACAGATGATGCAGTCGCAGATGCTTCATCTGTGAAACAGATGATGCAGTTGCAGATGCTTCATCTGTGTAACAGATGATGCAATCACAGATGCTTCATCTGTGAAACATGATGCACACAGACGCTTCGTCTGTGAAACAGATGATGCAGTCGCAGATGCTTCATCTGTGAAACAGATTATGCAGTCAAAGATGCTTCGTCTGTGAAACAGATGATGCAGTCGCAGATGCTTCGTCTGTGAAACATGATGATGCAGTAACAGATGCTTCTTCTGTGAAACAGATGATGCAATCACAGATACTCACTAATGTTTTAAGAATCTAGATGGCACTCCAGAGGTCAAAAGGAAAATACATACATTTTTCACTGGCGGTACTGTAAGTGGAAGGCTTGAGACCTACTAGCAAAAGGGAATATCAAGTCTAGCTACACAGCCAGCTCCTGAGGTACAGGCCATGTCATCCCTAACAGAGGGAGAAAGTGGAGAGGATATTAACTTGCACAGGACTCTATTTTAAGGATCTCATGACTGGGAACAAAGAGCCGGACTACAGAATGCATTTAAGATGTACCTGTAATTTAGTCTGGAGCAAAGGCAGGCTGACAGCTTTACACAGACACTCACATACTAGAAGAAAATGAAAGCAAACACACAAACATACAATTTGTTTGGAAGAAGTGGAACTTGAAGCAACTTTGTTTTCAAACTGGTGAAGAGGTTCAGCTCTTCCTAATCTCAGAGTTCAACATGAAATGCTATCAGCAGGATGAATTTTAACTTTCAAAACAAGATTGGGACAGCAACTCATTATGTGCCTGCTAGGCAGTTTTGTTTCCCTGGAACATGAACTGATGCTAGGGCCATAACAAACATAAGAATACTTCATATCCAAAATACAGACATAAAAAGGATCAATATTCTGATCCTATGCCCAAATAGACAATCTCTTCCATTTAATATTATACACTTTTTTGATATAAAGCCTTTGATAACCAAGTATAATCTCTTGAACAGGGAAGGCTAGCCTGGACTTTCATAGAATCACTGGAAGTGGAGAAACCAAGTGGTTAGTCTTAGGGATATGAGACTGGGGCTGTGAACTTCTGATGGATGGAAACTCAGATACTGCCTGGGATCCAGCATCCATGGAGGATACTTGCTGTGAGACCGGAGGAAGGGAAACCATACCTGACAAGGCCAGAAGGGGGCAATGAGGATCAGAGTGCTCTTCAACCTGCTGGCTTTCTCTACGACTTTGGGGAGCAGAGGAATCAGAGGATAAGCATACAGGAGACCCTGGGGCCAATCGTGGGCTAGAGCATCTCTGGGTGACTCTCCACTGTTATTCAGGGGAGAGCCAAATAGGTTGCAGCAAGGTTGGCCCCAACGGCTGAATATCTGATTCACTGCTGATTGATTAAGGGACCACTTGTGTGGACTCAAGCTCAATCAGCTTAGTCTGTCCACCAGAATACTGGACTCCCCCAGAATGTGTGTTGCAATAAAAAAGCAGCTTGAAGAGATCACCCATTCCCAAACTCTCCCGGCCTCCCTGCACAAGTGGCATAATAGGGTTGTCTCCCTGCCTGTTGATAGACCAAGCAACTGACATGTTTTCTGTTAGAATTGTAATCATTCCCAGAGGGAGGCAGTTGTGAAAGGGTTGCAGTGAAAGAAGGACACTGATATGCAATTTGGTCTCTGTCGTGGACCACGTACCCTGGACCAATCTTCCCTGATAATGCCTCCCACCCACCCAGAAAGAAGCATCAGTGGTCACTGTGGCTATGGGGGGGGGGGTGTCTGCCGAGATTGAGATAGTTTGCAAGCATCCACCACTGTAGATGATGCTTGCAGATCTGAGTTAGTCTGATGGGGGCTGATACTGGATGATACAGAATACACCATTGGACCGCTAGAGTCCATTGGAGAACTTGCATGAAAAATCTTGGTGATGGTACCAGAAAAATGGCAACTGACATGGATCCTAGAGCCTTCAGAAACAGGTGAGCCGGCAGATTTGAGCTATCCAGTAACAGTTGTACTTGTTGCCTCAATGATATTATTGGTTGTGAAGGCAAGACAGACAGTGTTCACCTATGTCCCTATAAACTCTATGTCCTGTACAGGGGACATCTTTGACTTTGCCAAATTCATTGCAATTCTCAGGCAATTGAAAAGCTGTAGCAGAAATTGGATGGCCTGAAGCAGATGATGCCTTGTGGGTGCGATCAAGAGCCAATCATCTAAATATGGAAACACCTGGAAGTCTTGCAGTTGAAGGTGGGCTGCAACCACTGCCATACATTTGGTGAACACCCAGGGGGTGTTGAGTCCAAAGGCAGTGCTCTAAATTGGTAATGACTGGCTCTCAGCCAGAAGCGCAGGTGTCTCCTGGAGTGCCTGTCTATTTTGATATGATAGTACACGTCCTGGAAGTCTATAGAGCAGATCCAATTGTCCTTGCTTAGTAGTGGCAGTATGGACTGTACTGTAACCATGCAGAACTTCAACTTCTTTAAAAACAAGTTCAGATTGCTTAAATCTTAGATCGGTCGAAGGTCCCCTATTTTATTTGGCACCAAAAAGAAGCACAAGTAAGTTCCACATCCTTGATGCTCAGTTGGGACCTCCTGCATGACTCTTTTTTCCAGAAGTTTCTGATCCTCTAGGATGGCATTCTCCTGGGTGGCACATTGGGGAGATTTCTCCTAGGACTGGGACGTGGAAGGGAAAAGGGAATATAGTAAGCTCTGGAAATTATGTTTAACACCCAGTTGTCATTTGTTATATTTTTCCAGGTGTCTGGGTACAACAATAGTCTGCTCCCAACTGTCTCCAGAGTAGGACAGTTGGGCAGTGATTCAGGAACCCTGGTAAGTCCTGTCAGAGAAAGGTTGTCTGAGACTTTGGTTCTGTGGACCCCCTCTCTCTCTCAGGTGGCATTTGCTATTAAATCCTCTTCCTCTGCCTCTAGAAGAAAATTCATTCTGAGATTCTGGGAAAGATTCCTGGGACTTTCAGAACCACTCATTCCTCTCACTCTGTTGGTTTCTAGAGAAGGTCCATTGTGGGAAGAATGTTTGATCCTTATGATAGATAAGGTCGTTCCCTCCTGCTTGCTGCAGGTAAGAGTGTCTTTAACTGATGGTCCAAACAAGGAGGAGCCATCAAAGGGGGCATTTATGAATGATGCCTTAAAGGGGACCACAAACCTGCAAAGCCTCATCCAGGCATGTCTGTGAAGAACTATGCCTGTGCCCGCTGCTCAAGAGGTTCTTTCTGCAGCATGAGAAATTAATCTCATTGAGGAATTAAAAATTGATGACATAGTGGCCAATTGTGAATTGATGACATAGTGGCCAATTGGGGAGATGCCTTCTTGAGGTCCTACTCTTTCAAGGACTGTGCCAGAGAGTTGGTGAGTTCCTTGACCGTGTTCCCCCTGGAGACGCTTGAAGTGTGCCAAATAATCTAATGCCCTCAACATAAAAGTAGCTGAGGCATACACACATTTCCCATGCCTATCCAAAGCCAGAGACTCTTTAGCTGCGGGAAAAACAATAGAACTCTGCTCAGCTAGCTCCTTCTTAGTGGCTGCTGATACCACAATGGCATCAACCGGGATGCCTTTGCTCCAGTAGGGTTGATCACTAGGGGGGCTGAGGAATTTGTCTGTGAGCTTGGTAATGGGCTACAAGGTGTCTGGCTCCTTTCATGCCCAGTGGGTGACCTGATCAATGAGCTTGTCTGCTGGTGGGGGGTCACCCAAGATGTAGATGGGCCCATCCTGAAAGTCTCCAGAAAAAACAACTCCTTGGAGGAAGGGGGTTGGGATGACCAGTCACCCCTTTTGTTTCAGTATTTCCAAAATATCTCTGAAGGAGATGTCATCGAGTGGAGATCAGAGGGACCCTTCCCTTTCATTGACTTCAGTGTCTTCTGTCAATGACTGCAAAGGGGAGTCCAATCGCTTCCTCTTGCACTGTCTCTTCCAATGAATTTCCCCTGTGGAATGCTTAGGAGAGGAATTGGAAGACTGGAGAACCCCTTGCTGGGGGTAGGCCTGGAGGCTCTCCTGGCGGGGCTGACTACAGACAGGATGAATGGGCGTAAAGCTCAGATCAGGGGGAAATTGGGTAGGATCCAGGGAATGAGGGGTCACTTCTTGTTTTGGGGAGAAAGTCCATTCTGCCACTCAAAAGACAGATGAACCCAGGGAAGCTCCTCCCATCTCCCTCACAGCCAGAGGTACCAAGGAAGAGAAGGAAGAAGCCATCTCAGGTCCAATGTCTCCAGATAGCACTGGGCCTGAACTGTCAAGGGCCGAAGCCCCTTGGGGCAGAGATGGTTCCAAAATGGTCAGAGCCAAGACCAACCCCAAGGAGTTGGCGCAAAAATCTCAGGTCTGGTACCCACTCTGCTCAGACAGCATCGGAGTGGAGCTAGTCTGGGACACTGGCTGAGTTGAAGAAAGAAAAATTCTCTGCTCTGATGACAGCCCACTCGAAAAAGTCAGATCCTAAAGTTCTGAAACCAGAGGTCAAATCAGAAGAGGAGACAGAGGTACAGAAGTTGGAGCTCTCATGGATCCCGCATGGGTCGGACATGGCAAAATCCCCAATTGAATCTAGGCTTAGGGAGAACTCTGCATCATCCTGTTCATGTCTGAGTGCGACAGCCAACAGGATCTTCATGAGGCTGAAGAATGAGTACACTTGACTGGGGATAGGCGGCTGGGGCTGGAGAAGGAAACTTGCTCATATGTGGAGTATGACATCCTGACCTCTCATCTGAGTGCTTCTGACCTGAGGAGGATTCGCCCAGAGATGGAGAGCTCTGGATCTGAATAATGACCAAAGGATCCGAATAACAGCTTGGAGCCAAGGCCAAGTATCCAACAGTGTTCTGGTGTTAGCCGGTGATGACTCTGTCGGATCCAAGGAACTTTCTGAATCCAAAAGGCGAGGAGATCAGCAGAATCCAAAGTGGCTTGATCTGATAATTTTTGATGCTTTTCTGGCACAGAAAATGTGGACCCTGGGATGCTGAGGGGGCACGCTTCTTCAGCTCTTTAGAAACAAGAGTTTGAGCTCTAGAGGTCAGTAAAAGACCTCTCAAACTCAGCTTATTTCAAAGATCACCAAAAGTGTGGGGATTGAAAGCCACACAAATGTCACATTCGACCTGCACACACCTCTTGTGGGCATCTGAATCTGGAATATTATGCACACAAGAAGTACACCTTTTAAAACCCACAGGTTTGTCAGACATACTGAAGTCAGACGGATTAGCGTGCACACACATACACACACACACACACACACACACACACACACACACACACACACACACACACACACACACACTCACACATACAAGCACTACTCAAGGATAAGTTCACCAAAACCAATTTACACTAACTCTACTACAGAGAAAGCAAAGATACCAGGAGAAATTTTTTTTTAAACAGTTAAAGGAGAAAAACTGGAATTAATGGTTACAGAAGAAAATGGGGGTGGGGTGGGAGACAACCCTAACGTCACTGAAAAAACTTAATTAAAACTAGCTAAAAAGGGAGGGGATGAAAGACAAAAAGAGATAAGCGTATTAATACTAGTTAAAAAAGAGAGATTCACTGCAGAAAAAAAGGAAAATAGACACCAAAGAAATAAACAATTACCTGTGCTGAGGCTACAGAATCACATCCAAGCTGGAAGGTGGCAAACGAGATCTGAGGGGTTAGAGGAGGACTGGGGCATTATGGGAGAGGAGGAGCTTGAGGCTCAGATCGTAAATATTGAGAATTGGCCAAGTTGGATCTGACATTGGATCTGTATATCCAGTAGTGAGGCAGAATGAAATGGACAACATCAGATTACACATTTAGTTGGAGTGGAAAGGTCTGTGCAGCCCAGAACAACTGGAAGTGGCCTAAGCTAAGAGGAGGCTTAACAAATCACAATGATAGTAACCACAGCTGATATGGAGTCTGATGAAGAATTGTCATCTATAACTAGATTTTCAGGGTCAAGAAAATAGTATTCAAAGTATCAAGAAACAGAGGAGAATATGTGCCTGGACCTTGAGGTGCCAACACAGTCAGTTAAGATAACCAATTCTAGTGGCTGACCCATAGCAAACACCTGCAATCATCAGAAGTTCCATGAGCTAGAGACTGTACCAAGGCTAGAATTAATGCCTCCCAGCTGAGGTAAATGCCTACCACTTGAGCCAAGGCAGAGACGGAGACACTGTCAAAAGCAGGAAACCCTGAGAAGAAGCAGTCACTGCCATATGACAACAAAGCAAGATGACTGCATTATAAAACAGACGAGAAGAAGCAGCTGCTCATTGAAATGCAAAATACACCAAGATTCCTGCATTGCAGAACAGATGAGAAACAGCAGGCTTTGCAGATCACTCACAAGGCAGATAATAGTCCACATGACACTTTATGTAATGAAAGTACGGAGACCATTGTGTGTCATAAAACAGCTGATTTAACAGGAGACATCCCTCAAACATGCAACAATGATGTAACAAAAGAAAAAGGAAAGCTTAAAGCATAACTTTCCTAAACTCTACCTGGTGGTAGAAAACACTCAAATTCAGAGCTGCCTGAACTTCTTTTCCATGTTGCAGGTTTTTAGGAGGACCTAAAATTGTTAGAACACCCAAGATCTTACTTACTCAAAAGAAGTCGCTCAATTATTCCATTTTAAGAAGAAACATAATTAAATTCTTTAGTTCTGTTCACACCAGTTGGTCTTTTAGCTAAGGATAACAATCATAGTTAATCCAACAGCTCTATACAATGCTTTAAACTACTGTTTACAAAACTCATTGCACTATCAGGAACAAAACTAGGAGGAAACAGATTGGTTTATGCAAACATCAGAATTATTTTCAGGAAGAAAGGAAGGATGAAAAGGTGAAGGTGTAGCCATAGCAGTGTGTGCCAGAGAGACTGCTGACAGCTAGGAGGCTTGTAATATCAATAATAGAGAAGCCATACTGATATTATCCTGTAGCCACATAATTTTCTCAAACTGAATGTTATCTTTCATCAAAATTAATTCTAAAGTGTAGTCCAACAAATCTAAACTAGCTGGTGAAGACAGACTTACTTACTTACTGCTTGGCAGGTTGAGTGGGAGGTGAAGACAATACACTGGAGTCAGATCCACTCTGGCCATAAAGAAGCCGTCTACCTTCTCTAATTGCCCCCCCTCCCAGAAGGTGTGAGGACTTGGGAGGCCTTGTTGGACTCCATCTCTACCCAGGACTTGCCCCCAGGAAAGCAGGCAAAGTACTTGTTCTAAGTCGCACTAAAGGAACAAAGTGAAAAGGCACTACCAAGCAAGAGACAATGGACACAGAGGAGAGACCAAGCCACATGCCCAGAGAACTAGACTTCTAATTCCTTAACTTAACGTCATCTGTTTTACTCCAGGTGTTCTCCGACTGCTGATCTTTTGAACTTTCTTTCTTTTTTCTTACTTAGAATTTGCATGGTGGTAAATCACTAGATATGCCTCAAACTTCCACCAGTTGTTGTTGTGTCTTTCAGCTTTCCCCGGTTAGGGGTCGCCACAGCGGAACTCCGGTCCACTAATGATTGGTAGTTGATTTTTACGTGCCGAGTTAACAGCCCTGACACACAACCTTCAATGAAGGTACGCCCATTCACGCATGTCACCACGCAGAAGATGCTCTAGTTGAGAATCGAACCGGACAGCGTCTTACTGTGAGGCGACAACGCTACTGCAGCACCACCACCAGAATATAAAATCATGGACATGTTTATGTTTAATTCATATGTTTCTTGACTGATAACTGCAGTAATTTTGGGACAGGCAGTACTGGGAACCCCGTCACATCGCTGCTACCAACAAATGCCCAGTAACATCTACAGTGTGCTAAGTACATCATCTTTAGAGTCTTGATTCAAATACTGAGGTAATGATACATCAGTTAGCAGGTGACATGTAGGTCATTAAGGACTATGCTGCCTTTGAAGAAAGCCAAACACACTTAAGCCAGACGTACACTGCTCATACCCTTGGGTGACAGAGATACCAGATAACAGTAGAACAGGCTAATACTACAGTAGAATTACAATCTGACTGATAGTCTGACCACTTTCTAGATATTTCTGTTAGAATTCACTAGCACTACATGGTCTACTCTACACCAGCAGTAATAGCAGATGAAACCCAGTGCTTTACTGTGAAGAATCCACTCTCTACAAAACTGCATGTTGACTTCAGAAAAAAAATGACTGTCAATGACCCATAAAGAGTGTCTGCAGCTATCCACAAAACAGGTTTCCCTTTGCACAATACAAGTCAGCACTTTGTGATAGCATGCCTAAATTAGAACATGCCATGTAAGGCTAATAAAAACAGCCTTATATTATTACAATGCCATCTCCATAGTCAGACCCACACAGTGATGCTAGGTGCAAATAAAAACATTATTACATTTAACCAAAAAGCAAACTGTTAGTGTTGTGTTAATAACAAAATATTTTCACTATATCATGCACCTTGAATCCAACGCCATCTGATTAGCAGGGGAGATGAAATGTCATAAAACAATATATAGATTTATAATTTAATAAACAAGATGCAAAACTGTAGCAGGCACTGGATCAATATAAACCAGTTTGTGAATCTGTACTGGGCTGCACTAAGTGAAAAAGGTATTTGGCTTTGGTGGGTTCGGTTTAAAAACATACTTAGAACACTTTACACAGAACTTCTGCTAAAATAACCTTTACTAGCCAGCTAACCTAGATATTTATATCAGTGGCGCAACAGGCAGCACACTTGCCTTTATTGCAAAAGACTGTGGGTTCTATTCCCATACCAGGCAGACAGATTGCTGACACTGCAGTGCAGAATAAGGGGACAGCTGCACTCCTGAATGTGTTATTCTTCAGATGAGACATTAAACCAATGTCTCATCTGCTTGAGCTGGTGGTAGCTCAGGTAGATGTAAAAGATCCCAAAATACCTATTAAAAAGAATAGGGGAAGTTCTCCAATGCCCTGGCTAAAATTTACCCTAGTAGTATAAATACCACCTGGGGTGTCCCCTGAAAAGAGGCAGTCAACAAAAAGATAAATAAAAACAAAATGTTAATGGAAGAGTCACTCAAAGGGAAAATAACATATGTGAGTACTCATCATACCAGCTGATCTTTAGCAGGGCTTCTGTAGTATTTATTACCTGCAGAAGACCCTTTCAAACATCAGCTGATATGGTAACCACTCACATACCTGGGATATTACTTTGAGAGACCTCCTGTCATGGGCAGAACACTTGAAAACTTTCTTTTAGTGTCTTCCCAAGTGATCTGCCAATCAGTCACAAGCTTCTGTGTTTGGAATGGCATGCCCTCTTTGGTTCATATGCAGTACCCTTGTGTCTGGGATATGTCTCCCATGAACACACATTTTTGACCCTCTCTCAAATTGGATTTAATACCTGGCAAAACATATACACAATAATCAATTACAAACTTGTAGAATACATGTACAGCTGGTCCTTCTGCAACTTTGGATGCATCAGAAAACAAAGAAAAAACAAGGGAATGGAAGAAGGGAATAAGACCCTAACTACCAGAAAGTTCACTCACAAAGCATCTTACATGGTGCATGTTCACATATCCATTACATGTTTCTTCAATAGGCAACATAATTGGGCAGAATCCCAAATATGTATCCCAAAATTCCCCCTGTATTGGTTAGAAGAAACCAAAAAGCAAAAGTGGAGATCAGGCAAAATTTCCTCCAGAACTGCCCATCTAAAGGACTCTTATCACCTTGGAATGAACTCCCAGGCTAGAGCCCTTAATAAAGTAGCACACAGACATTCAAGTGACCACAATACAGATGTCTGCAAAGTGCATGTTTCTGAAGTGAGTGCTAGAGGCAGCCACACCCCTGGAGAAACACCATTTTACAGAACTGGAAATTGGCTTGTTAGATTGTAGGTCATTGTGCCCTACATACAATGATGTAGGGAAGCTGTTCTGCAAAGTCCTACTAACTGAACCATGGAACACCCAAAATGGGCATCACACACCTTCCATGGTGCATCTAATGGGGGAAACACTCCTGAAGAAGTAGGCAAGACCAGGAAAAAGGAATCCAAGTACATTGTAAGAAATGGCAGGAAGGACCCAGAATTAGAACTACCACGAGAATCAGTAATTCAGCAGCCACTAGCAAGGCACATGACTACAGATGCACCAAAGCTCTTTGAATGTTGTAGCTACCATAAGCCCAAAAAGAAGCAAAAGAAACATACTACAAGCTTGCACTGTCTTCTGAGCTGCAACCCAATATGCCAGTTTTTAGACTTCAAGAATGTTGCATACAGGAAGAAAAAAAGAAAGGGACTGGTTAGTATGCAACACACCTGGTATGAATAAAATACATGGTGTCAGATGGAAAAAACTCCTCCGTTTGACACAGACCCCCAGGAGTGAAACACAGGACAGCCCATATCCAGATTGATCCCAAGGACTGTGGGCCCCAGGACTGTGGTCAATGAAACACCTGAATCAAAGCAGATCTCAAAGACTCCTGGGAGATGACATTCACCAGCCAGTTTGTGGACAAAGGTCCTCAGACTTGACTGATGTAGAATATATGTTATAACAGCAAATCTATGTTATAACAGCTACATTTCTAATGCACCCCCAGTGATAATGGGAAAAGCCACAGGGTAGTACTATGTATGGAAAATGCTGCACCCAGATGCAACACGTATAAAACTTCTGTGTGATTGCAAAACACTGATACACATCTACCCATCCAGTAGGTCTATGTACATCACTATATAAAACTTCCAATAAAACAGGCATCAAAGACCAAATGATGACCACATGAATTTTCAAACTAATGCAAAGATTAAAATGCTTAATCCTATACCTGGTCAGAATCCAACCATGATCATCTGCAGATCAGGAAGAGGTTGGAGTACAGTGCATTTACTGGTGTGCACTTGGAGCCAGGTTTACAGATTCTTGTCTAACGGTTCTCAGGACTGTGCCTGTCAGAAAGGGAGGATGAAGAAGAGACAAAAAAGAACCGACTAACTTCAGAACATGGTGGACTTAGCTGTCTAGGACCCATGGGTCCCAGTAATGGATTTACCGGGACCTCTGAAAGGACTTTTCAGGGGCAGAGGAAGAGTCACGTGACATCTGACAAGCTGCATCTGGCATTTAAAAGTTTTACCTTGGAGGGCGAAAAAAGTGAAGGAATGTGGCACATAAACCTCTCCAATGGGGAAAGAACCTAGACCCTTCTCCCCAGATCTTCAATGATACCCTAAGCAGGTTCATGAAAGAAGACCTTACACTTACAAAAGCATAAAAGAAAGCCTAGTAGAGCTACTCAAGAAACTCAAGTCTATGCCTGGAGGTTCGCACCTTCATGGACAGGGGCAGTCCGTGCTAAACATTGATTTACTCTATTAACAACGACCATCTAAACATGGTCAACTAGGGAACAAGGATATTACATGGCTAGGCTTGTTAAGACCCTACGGCCATTAGCCTAGAAACCTCCTATGAACCAAGACACCAACAAGCTCTGTGAAGGCATACATTAATGGCAACAGTCTCATTCACAACATTTGCCTCATCATATGTACAGCAAGTCATATGGAACCCCAGTAATGACCCTGTAAAAGACATTTTTTCCCATGGTTTCAACTAATTTAAGCCACGGAAAGGAAATGTTTTTTTCTCCATTGCCTGCTATAACAGTAATCTGGAAGTGGTATAAGTGGATAGAAAACTCAGAGCCTGCTGATCCAAGGCAATGGAGAACATCTGCTTGTCATACTGACCCATAGTCTTGGACTCATTTTATCCTGGTACACACTGGCAGGTGATGGGATTTCCAGAAATTATGCTAAAGATAAGCAAACATAAGAGTTTGTTTTACGTTACCTGTTTAAAATTAAGGCCACTCTAGGAAGGGATACAGATGGCTAGTAGTTTTAGGTGTAGAAATGTTTCCACATGCAAACTTTTGTATCCTTAATCACTAACAAAAGACGGAGAGTAGCTCAGGGTTCTGGACCACAATCTTTCCCAGTGAAGGCCCATGCAAGGTGAGGGAGGTTAGCCAAACCAAAATGGACCTCATAAGTATGAACACCTCCCCAAAAAAGACTGGAAGAGAAATGGCAAATCAATAATTATTATTTATCAGTTTACAAAAACAGGCTTTCATTTATTCTGACTCAGCAAAATCTATAGAAGATTTATACTGAGATTGTCTACCCTTCCTTTCACAGTCATTTTGTTGTGTTCTTCCTAAATGGATGAGGAGTGACTGAAGCCAAAAGGCTATCAGATTCCAGTCTTTAACAGATAGAGGGTGATAAGTCATGGCTTTAGGTAGGGCCTACAGTTTGGTATGGAAGCTAACTGTGACAAAGTGGTTGTATGTACCCACTCAGCTATTTTCCAAAGTCCAGTGAAGCTGGGTCACTGGGCTGAGGTGTTTGCAAATCACAATTGTCAACATCATGACTCAGTCCTACATAATAAAAGAATGCACATGTGGCAGTGCTGGATTAAGATTTAGAGGCCACAGTCATACTTACACCTGATTCCTTAGGAACTAAATGTGAACATTTTCCAAACGACACCAATTAGGAGTAAGTACGAACTGTAAAAGCAGGAAGATAAAAAACAAAAAACAGGTCTTCATGGGGGTATTTGCACCCCTTAAACCAAGTACAAAAATACTGAGTGTTGGCCCAGATGAGCATGCTGAACTGAACAAATAAGCTTGGAAATTTTTATAAGGGTCACATGAAGACTACCAAAGTGCACCACTGACTACATTGAGCTCCAAGTACAACAAATAAGTGAGTATCCACCACAGCAGGTGATGCTGGAGAGGGCCCTTGGCAGTGAGAACCTTATCCAAATCTTCCAACTTATAAAGAATGGCCCCTGTAAATAACCTTTTAAATTACCTTTGCCTGTAGATGCACATAACTGTGTAAACTTTAACTGTAGGATGGAAAAGCAAGGAGGTATTACACAGGCCTGGATACTACAGTATGTGTTAATTCTAGAATTAGGTTAAAGGTGAAATGGACGTGCACAAAGGGACAGTTATAGGCACACAGTTCACACACAGTTACTTACTACACACAGCCTGATCATGGCCGAACATTCCTGCCATAGGAGGAGTCATCAAAGGGGTTACTGAAGAGCCTGGGGCAGTAAGGTGTAGGATGGGAGAAAGGGAAGGAGGGAAGGAGAAAAAGTGAACAGAAACAGAGGTTAGAAGAAAAAGTCACAACTGAGAATTAGACTGCAAAGGAATAGGGTTTCTGCAATTTTCTCCTTTGTTTTTCCATTCATACTAGTCTTATGTAGATAAATCCTTCCTTGCCATAAACATATGTATTTTTTTCTGGTTTCAGTAAAATATCCCAAACTCTTAACACATTCAGTGATTTACATGACCAGATCGTGGTGACTATCCTTCTATTATGGCAGGACATGGGCCAGCAATGAAGGGACACATCAAAACTTCTCCGTGTTTCAGTTTTTGCTTAAAACATGATTTTACAAAATCACACTAAGCTAGCAATCTAACTATAACTGCACCTCCCACAATAAACAGAATAATATTACACATTCATTTTTTTTAAGTCTTCAAGATAAATTAACAGGTTTCTTCAAATATTAACAATGACATTATTTTCAATGGAGCGGTCACATGTTTCAGGAAAAGAGGACTTCCGGCTTCATGGAGTAGAGGGATAGCTTCTTAACTAAGAACCATATATCTGGTACTTATTAATGCATCCATCAATGGAGGAGATCACTGATAGTTGCAGATGAGAAAAGGGGCTATGCTCTCTCACCACTCCTATCAGGAACGGGAAGGACACATGGCCAGTGATGTACACTCCATATGAGTTCCTCAGTGAGACCAGAGATCCTTTTGAAGGTATTCACTCTAAGGAGGGTTGTGACAACCATTCCTTATGCTCATTCACCCTGCCCCAGCAGGACTATTAAGCATGTGAGGGGAATATTTACTTTATTTTTTTATTTTTTATCCTCTGTTGAACAGATTAGTCCCACTAGGCTAGTGACCCCTTTTCAGTGGAGACCCAAGGGGTTATTTATACTACTAGGGTAAATTTCACCAGGGCATCAGGCAACTTCCCCGACTCTTCTCAACAGGTGCTGTCGGATCTTTAACATCCACCTAAGTTACCACCATCTCAAGCAGGCAGAGCCTAAGTTTACTGTCTCATCCAAAGGGTGAGAAGTCTTTGTCACAAAATTCCTAGATGGCTGCCTGAATGATGTTTATCCAATGATCAGCTCTTTCATGGTAAGAATTAGCAAAGTAAAGTTGAGCTCCCACCCCAAAAAAACTCTAAAAACTTGAGTTTCTCACTTAAGTCGTAAGTTCTGTCAGTTTAATAAATTACTTTTTTATATATTATAAAGCTCTATGTGCACCTAAATATATGGGGAATGATCATATACATAACAAGTCTTCCAAAAATCCACCATTTCACATCTCTGAGCTTTTCAGCTTTCCACCTACATGCTGTGTACTACACAGAGCATTGTAGCATAAGAAGCACTTCACCATCTCAGTGGAGCAAAAAGGGCCTTCACCTGGTTAGGCTATGCTCCTCTTCACAATCAGGTTTTCTGTTAAAAATCAAAAGAACATAAACTACGCTAACACTGTGCTGACAGATTGTGCAGTTCTTTTTTAACTTCTGCAAAATAAAACTTCTGCACAAAGGTTTTATCTATTCCAAAACATGAAATATTCAACTCCTAAGAACTCACCATTAATGTTTTCAAATAACCAGCAGCACCAGATACCTTTTGCATCTAAAATAAATTTGGTTGGAATAAAAGCTATTTTTTATCAGTTATGGATTTTTTAGGCCTAAATAGGCACATTTTTGTACTGGTGAATAAAGAGCTTTAGTGTGGCTAAACAATTTACTCAGAGTCACAGTACATACAGATAGAGGTAGCAGCAATAAAACACATTTCTGGAAAGCACATCTTATTTACAGCTTACTTATTAAGCCACATGTTATCCAAGAACAGAGCTACATTCTGTCATAGAAATAAACACACACTTTATTAAAGTAGGTAGGCTGATTATATGTGAACTCTTTTCATCGCAGACCCAGGAACCCCCTCCATAAAAAAAAAAAAAAATGAAACTGGCATACACATACCTCTCAACCTCTTAGAGCAAGAAATCTGGACAAAGCAAAAAATAATGGTGGGGCAAAGGCCCAAAAATAGGGACATTTTTTAAATGTTGCTTTTATAAACTTAGAAAGTTGACAGAATAACAAGTTTTCAATTAGCATGAATTTTTCTAAAGGGTATGAAGTCTGAAACTCAAAAGCCTGCCATTATTATATGACTTCCATCCTCAATGATTTGCCAATAATTTGCCAAAAAACACAACTTTATGAGGAACATACCAAAAATATGAGGCAAAAATCTAGAGACATTCAGTGAAAATCTGGACAGTCGAGAACTATTGGTATACACTTATCAAGGAGGGTAAGTGAGTACTAACAAAGGATGTTGTAAAAAATCAAACAGTCACAAAGACATAATAAAAATCGGCAACATGCTCAGAATGTAAAAATGTGACACTGTTTATACATAAATGTAAGTAGAAATATAACTACTCTGTGTTTAACTGGAACTTAGTATAATGCAATGTAAACAAATGGAGATTTTCTACCTGGGCCTCTGCTGAAAATGGGCGTTACACAGTCATACTTTCCCAGTAAGCAAAGACAAATCAATAAATAAATAAATAACATTAAAAAGTGGACGCAAAGCATGGCTAAAGTTAAACTTTAATAAAATTAAAAATAGACAAGTACTTTTGGGTAAACCCTTTCTCAAGTCATAAAATCATAATTACTGCACAAACACTTAAAAAGAACTTTAAACTAATGAAATTAAATGTGCAAATAAAGCAAAACCTAAGAAAAAATTGTGATTTGTTAAGGCAGCACATAGCAACAAATCATGTTAAACTAAAATACTGCCTACAATTGGTAGTACAAAGACTCTGAACAACTATTAAATGACGCTATAGTCACATCAATCACGCTGTGAATCAGCATGCTACATTCGACAATAAGAAAAATATGAAATCAGTTCATTGGTTAGAAAGCGTGTTGCCTGTTCAATCACACTAAACATATTCCTCATTTCCTATAAAGTGCGTCCAAACAGAGTCTCTGACAAAATAGCACTGCCATTGGTAGAGAAAGCAAGGGAAAACCAATAGGGTTTAACCAAACAAAACTCACCAATGACAGAGCAAGGAAACAATAATGCGATCCATAGAAAGAAATAAACAAAAATACATATACCTATGAAGATATATTGTCCATGTAAGAAATATTAAATTTATTTGTCTCACTTCTTAGTGACCAAGGACTATGGGCAAGGGAGGCCAAAGGCAGAGATCATGTATGTGATCCAATGGGGAGACAGGAAATTTCTGCACTCACCTGATGTCCTCCTCCTGTTGGGCAGAAAGCATGATGCAGTATCTGATATACTAAGCCCATCACTGATGCATGCTTCTCTGCACTTGTTATGCCTGGCTAGACTGTGATGCACTCGTTGGCAGGTTTGCCATCCCCATCTCACTCTTTGTGCATGAAGAGCACATGTCAAGCTTGACCCATAAGTGCTGCTTCTACAGTGGATCTGGGACCAATTCCTCTCTCTCTGGAATGGAAAAGCCAGCATCTGACACGAAGGTCAATCTTCATCCATTTCCTTTAATGTCTGGTTCACTAAATGATGCACAGTCATCTGAGATGCAGTCACAGCACCATCTCTCTACATCATCAAAGTTCTTGACAACAGAGGCTATCAGTTTTTACAGACTAAACTTGGCTTTAATGCTAGTGAGGGCTCACTAGGAAGGGTTTACTGAAAATCATACAAGTTTAGTCTTAATGATATGGCTGTAAATGTTTTGACTGTAAGCCAAGAGTCTAAACTACTAAAGTGCAACTGGAAAGCAGAAGAATAGAATAATTCTCATACTGCAATACTCATTATCTTTCATAACACACACACACACACACACACACACACACACACACACACACACACACACACACACACACACACACACACACACACACACACACACACACACACAGACACACACACACACACAGACACACACACACACACACACACACACACACACACACACACACACACACACACACACACAGACACACACACACACACACACACACACACACACACACACACACACACACACACACACACACACACACACACACACACACACACACACACACACACACACACACACACACACACACACACACACACACACACACACACACACACACACACACACACACACAGAAACACAACCACCCACATACATCTGATGGCATACAGAGAAGAGAAGTGGACCCACCTTCTCTTGAGACTTGGATGAACTTCACCTAGGGTGCTACAGAGGTGGACAACACAGAACCAGACATCCACGGTGGCCCAGTGTTTAAGATTTCCACCTCACAACCAATGGCCCAGAGTTCAAGCATGACTTTGTTTTCGTATGTGTCTTTTCTCTAGGTACCCTTGTTTTACAGACATCCCCAAAAATATTACGGCTGTTTGACAAATTAAATCGCTTGTAAATGGGTAAATCCCGTTACTCCAAAGGCCCTCTTTCAGGTGAGACAAAGGGAGCCTGCTATGCCTTTGTGGCCTGGGTCATGGCTGAAAAGGGCCTGTGAAAGATCAGTTCATGTACCCATTATCAAATAAATAAGAGACTGTTTTTAATCTGACAAAGATAAAAGGCAAATCAGTTAAGCTGATAGTTCAAGGACAAGTGTAACAACCTTGTCTAAGAGATTATCACAAAATGTTAAAGGCATTACAGAATTTGAGCAATAATACAGCAGAACATTTGTCAGCTTTGCATTTTTCAACAAACATACATTTACCAGACTTGAATCTGAATCACACCCTTTTCTACATCCATGAACACTGTCAGGTATTAGCCCTGAGTCAACTAAATAATATAATGGCATGAAGATGAACATATTTCTCAAATATTTTAGCAAGAGATCTAACGAATGAGATAAGCCTCTAACTCACCACTCTCCTGTTTGCTAGCTAGTTAGTAGTTACCAGGAATTCTGGATTCACTTCCTTTATACATTTTCCAGAGTTTAGGAATAGACCACTATCCTTGCAGATCTGTTTAGCAATCTTGTGACTAACAGAAACATAATTGTAAGCTTGAAATCTCCTTTCGAAAGAAGGCATCATCGGGGGAATCTTCTGCCTTGGCTTTTGTCAAACAGCCTTCCAGATCTATTTAGTTGCCATAGTTTTGAAGTTGAAAGATGTACATTTCTGTCACATCTGTTATCCAGATGGTTAAGGGGTTGGGAGGGTGGCCTAATGGTGAAGGTGTTTGCCTTACAAACACAAGGTCCAGGGTTTGAATCTCACAAGGGATAATTGGCTAGGCGTAAAATGGCTCACAAGGGCAGTTAGCTTAGTACTAACCTATGAACCTAAGACCCATAAAAGGGCCTTTTCAGCCAGTTTCTAGAAGTACAAGGCTGAACAACAAAGAAAAGTAACAACGGTATTCCATGCATAAGCAGCAACTCTATTAAAGTTAATATTTTCAGTAAAAGTACTATATAGTTCATATACAGAAGACCGCATCGCTTTCATTTCAAGGAAGGCCATTAATGCTGTTGCATTTTTGACTGGCTATGGTGGTGATCTTCCAAGATTGTAGTGAAAGCAGCATTGGTCTCCAGTGATCCTGCCTGGCGTAGGATCGATATTCAGGAGTATGTCAACTTCTTTCACTTCCTCCCCTGCCTTCTGTCCCTCTGTCAGCCTCATATTTTCCTTCCATTTCATCTCTCCTTTAATCTACCTCCCCTCCTTGGCTGTAAATATTTTGTAAATACAACTGTGTATGCAGCATTATTCTGAATTACATTGCTAACTTGTGAATCAGAGCATTGCCTGTGCTCATCTATTCCTCTGGTATAATAAAGCCTGTAACCCTTGGCTAAGCCTGAAAATGGTCCAAGTGAATCAATGTTCCACTTGGCTTATAAAATCAATAAATACATACATAAATAAATAAATACATACATAAATAAATAAACATATTAAAAGAAAAAATAAACTTCTGTTAGTGGGGAAATGCAGTAAAAGCAATGGGACCCAAGGAACAGGCAAATATGTCAATTTAATTCAGTAGCTTTAAGTAATGGATTCGTACCCATTGTTCCAACATTTGTCTGGGCTTCTCTCTCATTTTTATAAGATTTGAGACATCTCCTGATTTTTCCTACCTGCAAAAGACATCTTTTTGCAAGTAAGTAAAACAGTTAGCCTAGGCAGCTCTAATTTTAAAGGATTCCTGATACTACAGGAGTTCTGTCTTTTGTTGTAAAGCATTTGTTACTGCACTTGAACTCAAAAGCAGTTTGTGTTACATTAAGAGGGTTTTTTGCACTCTGGTGGGAGTAGAGATTCAAATCATCTGAGTTGGGAACTGCTGGTGGAAGGCATATTGTGTGTTTATCTGATTGGCCTGAGGGCTTAACTGTATAAAAGTCTTTCATCTGCTGGTACAAAAGCTTTGTGCAAATGCAGTTACCAGTGCCGTGTATATAAGCAAACCTCTCCAGTTTAAAATTCTCTATAGGAAATGCTTTCCATAGTCTGCCATTGTTCACAGTTGCTCCAAAAGCTACCACTGCAGGTCATCCTAAAGTATACTACTAAACACACTAACTTCGACCTTTAAGTGACTCTCCCTCCTCCTTCCCATCTACTAAAGATCTGGTATAATAGACAGGCGCTTCCCTGTTATCTCCGTTTCTGGCCTGGTGGATAGGGGCATTATGGGGCATTGTAGAAACTGCTTACTGACAACCATTTAAATTTAGAACAGACACAGTGTGTGAGAGATGTAGATACACAATGCCATTGGAGGCAAATCTCTCACATGTACACATGAAAAATGCAAGCCAGGTTGTTAGTGTTACACCCAAAACACTCACTACCAACACTAAGGAAAAAACACATAGACCCACATGTGTGGGAGTACTCACTTATAATCTACACAAACCTCCAAGACCTCCTAAAAGCATCTTTCAGTGGCCCTGTGCACACTTATAAAAGACAGCACCTCACACAACACATAACTATGAAAGGCATAGTAGCCCCACTTCCACGTTCATAAGGCAACACACCACACAACCAAATATTCTAGTTATTGGGGATTCTGTTATAAGACCTACTGATGTCCCCCTTACCAGGCTAAACAAGGAGAAAATCACAGTGATCTGTCTGTATGGAGCCAGGATCCACCTGATCATGCATGCACTTATGTCTTTAAATGACAAGTTCGAGTATGACACAGTCATAGTCCATGTGGGTGTAAATGACCTAAGACATACTTCACTGGACTATATGAAGAGAGACATGATGTAGCTCTCTGAATATGTGTCCCAAGTGGATATGAATCTAGCCTTGAGTAGCATCCTGCCTACACCAATGAGAATGCCACAGTACCAACAAAAAATGACTGACTTCAGCAATTGGCTTAGTTTCTGGTGTCACAACAACGGGCCAATATCTGACAGCCTGGGAAGACATGTTCAGCAAACCACAATGCTTTGCCAGAGATGGTTTGCACTTGTCATCACTTGGCGTCCTGATACTGGCAAAAACGTATCTATACCCATAGTACCCTTTTTGGCTATGCCAACTTTTTAAACCATCCAACATAACAAAAATTACTCATGGCTATTTAAAGGTACTGCTACTCAACACCAGGAGTTTAAACAAAAAACTGCACTCCCTGAAAGCACCCCTCACCCGGAGAATGCAGACTTATGTGCAGTCATGGAAACATGGTCCAGAGCCATAGAAAGCACACCAGCTATCAATGCCTTTCATACATTCTGATTCCCCTCAACTCAGGATAAAACACAGGAAAGAGGTGTCTCAGTGTTCATAAAGGACACATACACTGCTAGACTTATCCAAAAACATGACTCACTTAAGCTGCTCCATGCCCAACTAACCTTAGGTGCGACCTTCTATCATATCCTTGTTAGCTACAGATCCCCTAACAGGATTCTGGAAAACCACACATCCTACCTAAACTACTGGAATCTCTAAAGATTCAGCCTAATACAATAATTATGGGTGACTTCAACTACTACACCATAAACTAGGAATCTTACATGACCCATAATTCACTTGGTCAGAGGTCTTTGGACAAACAACCTGGCGCTACTAGTTGGCTCTCCAACTAGAGGTACAAATATCCTAGACCTGGTACTTATGTACAATGGAGGATGCTGCTCCCTCACGTGCATCAAGTCCTTTACCAGAAAGGCTCATCCAGACTCTGCTACACTTTGCTGTGAAGGAAAGGTTAGTTTGCTTTTATTTTTTGTATTTTGCATATTTTGAATACTGTGGTTTGTTTTCTTTACCTTGTGTTTTACTTGCATTCTGCTTTAACAGCATATTAAAACTTCAAAAGAGACCACAGCTCTCTCTGTTCTGAGTCAGGCAGAATTTTTTCCGCCTTCCCACCCTGTCACAGTTGTCTTGTTAAATACCACTGTCTTTCTAGTTGCCTGTCTCTTATGTTAATCTGACCATATATCTCATTTCCTCTCTACTTTCACTGGCTTGTGTGAGTAATCACTAAATCAAAAACCCCTCCCCTTCAACTATTTAAATTTATTGGCCATCCTACTGTATTCCATAGTACCAGAACATAAAAGTGACCACCCCTTTCAACCCATCTTGCTGTTTTAAAAATATTAACTCTCCACTAAACCTTAACTTTTTAAACAGGTAAAACTTAAGTTACTTACTTTCACGTCAAACTTCTCTAGTGCACACTGTAGTGTGCATTTTTTTTCATCTTACCTTTAAGCATCCATTTGACTAGCACTTTCTCTAATACCTGCAGGAAAGCACTAGGAAGCCTTAAACTGATACAAGCACTCAACTGTCCTTGTTAATAAGGAGAAATTAACAGTAGGCACTAAACAGCCTATAATTGCAAAGTACCTTGCTAAGGTAAGGGAAAACAGCTCCTGTACTTTACAAAAAAAAAAAAAAAAAGCACCAAACCAGGCATGTCCAAGGGTCAGCTTCCGGTGATTTCTCCTGTCCACCTGGTGAATCTGGGCATATTGGGGCAATGCAGTAATTGCCTCATGTACACAGACAACCCTCTCCTCCTACCACCCAACACTACAACCTGTGAGAGATGCACTTACATAGCCAAAATGGAAGCAAAGCTCTCTCCACCCAAGATTGTGCTAGAAAGTCAAGAGGAGAAGGTTAACACCCACACTACACCTCAAGCAACACATAGCCCTTCTAAACCCACACCACCAACACCCACATATAGTAACACTAAATCCACATATGCAGAGGCCCTTAACTGTAACCTGCTCAAGCAACAAGGACCTCTGAAGCTGAAATGCAAACAAACACCAATCACAAAGTGTCACATAGCTCACAACACCAGTGTGCTACCCAACAACAGCCCCTAAGGCAAGACAATGTACCTAACACTTTAGTCATAGGTGACTCTATAGTCCGGCACACTGATGTCCCTCTCACCAGGTTGAACAAGGAGAAAATTACAGTCAGCTGCCTGTCGGGTGCCAGGATCCGCCACATAACGCATGCACTCAAGTCACTCCACAACAAGTAAAGATATGACTCTGTCATTGTCCATGTTGGAGTGAATGACTTGAGACGTACCTACCTGGACTACATGAAAAGAGACATGGAAGAGCTCTCGGATCATGTGGCCCAGGCAGGTATGACCCTAGCCCTGAGTAGCATCCTGCCTTCGCCCAGAATGATACCACAATATAAGGACAAAATGATTCACTTCAACAATTGGCTAAGCTTCTGGTGTCATTCAAAGGGGATCCAGTATCTGTCTGCCTGGGACGACATGATTGACAGATCACGATGCTTTGCCAGAGATGGTCTGCACCTGTCGCCGCTGGGATTCAGGTTGCTGGCTAAGGCTCTTGCCACCCCTATAGTGCCTTTTTTAGGCAAAGTTCAAAGGACAAAACCACCACCGTAACAGGTACAAGCATGCAAAATCTGAAGGTAATGCTACTCAATGCTAGAAGTCTAAACCTCAAAATGCACTCTCTCGAGGCACTCCTAAAAATGGAGAACATCGATATCTGTGCAGTAACTGAGACCTGGTTCAAGGCTCCAGAGAGCATCCCTGCAATACCAGGCTACAACTCTTACCACACTTTTTGGCCACCAAAGCAGGACCGAAACACTAAAGGTGGAGGAGTGTCAATATTCACACCACCAGGCTAGTTGCCCAACACAATGCGTCTGAAATTCTCCAGGTGCAACTAACACTAGGTAAGACTGCAATCCAAATTGTAGCTTGCTACAGATCCCCCACCATACCCCAAGATTCTCACTACACCTTTCTAAACATACTGGAAAATATTAAGATAGAACCACGCACCCTAATACTGGGTGATTTTAACTACCCTGCCATTAACTGGGAAAACTACTCATGTACCAACACCTTTGCTCAACGGTTCTTGGAATTTATAAATTCCAATGCCTTGGATCAACTAATCCATAGTCCCACCAGGGTCTCCAATATCCTAGATCTGGTCATTACCAACATGGGAAAGTGATGCTCCACACCTATGGTCACCCCCTCGTTAGTCAGGTCTGACCATAAGCTAATCACCCTTAACATCCACATCCCACCCCCACCCCCCCCAGTAAGGAAACCTCCATTAAAAAACTTCTCCAAAGCCAACTTCATGCTACTCAAGTCAGAAGTGACAAACTTCATGACACCCATGCAGATGGAAACTGAAAGTTCAACTGCTGAATCCTACACTAAGGCACTGTACGAGCACATCCACTCATGCATGAATCGTACCATCCCAAATAGAACCAAGATGCTCTCATCCAAAAAAAGGAAGCCAATCTGGTGGTCCTCTGCCATAAACAAACTTTACAACAAAAGGAAGAAACTGTTACAGAAAAGAGGAAAATCCCAGGATGCAAAAAACTTCTTTACCAGCCTCAGTAAGAAACTGAGATCCCTCATAAAATCCTCCAAAGCTAGTTACGAAAATAAAATTGCCAAAGATTCCAAAGACAACCACAAGGCATTCTATAACTATGTCAAGAATCTAAATGGCAATGCTCAGATCTGCTCTGAGCGAAAACAGAATGGCATTAAATATACTGATCCCAAGGATATTGCCACTATCCTGGCAGATCGATTCAGTGCCAACTTCACCCCCCTCTCACCCCCTAAATGGCCCATCTCAATACCGGAACATTGCCAAATTCCAGTAATAACGGCCACACAAGTAAAAAACGCACTCTCCAAAGCTAAGAATACAGCATCCATGGGACCAGATGACATCCCGGGCTGTGTACTACATGAACTACAATATGAACTGGCACCTCACCTAAGTGTCATGTTTAATCATAGCCTCACCTCAGGTTTCGTGCCCACTGAGTGGAGCAGAGCTACAGTTATCCCACTCCACAAGGGGGGATCCACCTTGGATCCTGGAAACTACCATCCCATCAGTCTGACAAGCCTTATCTGCAAGGCCATGGAGCATATTATCATGGAACTTATAAACAAAGACATTGGCAACCTTCAAACACTGGACCCCACCCAGTTTGCGTTCGTGAAGGGCCGATCTTATCTCCTGAACCTGATTGATTTCTTCAAATCAGTCTCCAGAGCCATAGACAAGGGTAAGGTGGTCCACACAGCCTATCTAGACCTTGCCAAGGCCTTTGACACCATCCCCCACTCTGGAATCATAGATAAACTTACTAAGCTGGGCATTAATCCCTATGTCACCCAATGGGTTGCTAACTGGCTTACTGATAGAACCCACACAAAAGTAGCCGACTCCAAATCCAGCTCCAGACAAGTGACAAGTGGAGTACCTCAGGGTTCAGTCCTGGGACCGCTCTTGTTTTGCATCTACTTCTCTGAAGTACAGGCCAACACTAAAGGACTCTGGATAACAAAGTTCGCAGATGACTGCAAACTGGGAGCCATTATTCAATCCCCAAATGATGTGGATACTCTACAAAAGAGCCTTACAGAAACAGATGCTTGGTGCCAGAGCCATGGGCTCAAGCTCAATGCCAAGAAATGTATAGTTATCCCCTTTGGGAAAAAACATGTATCCGTGAATTACCATATAGGTGGCAGTACACTAAACACCGAAAGTGTGATAAGAGACTTAGGGACACAGGTGGACAGTGGTCTCACCTTCGATAGCCACATTGCCACAACAGTCAGGAAATCCTTCTTTGTGACACACCTCATCACTAAGGGCTTTTCATCTAGAAAAAAGGAGGTAATTGTCCCACTGTACTCATCCCTCATTAGACCCATTATAGAATACAATGCCCCGTTTGGTATGTACCTCTCAAGACATCTGCAACAACTGGAAAGGCCGCAGAAATACCTCACTAAAAGAATCACAGGCCTAAAGCGGATGCCCTACGCTGACCACCTTAAAAACCTCCAGCTATACTTTGTCGCATATCGTCTACTCAGAGGCGATCTCTGCTTAACATACAAGGCCATGTCAAACCCAGAGCTGTTGGACATGCTACACTTAAAGAAATCCCAATCCCTCAGAGCCACATGCTCCATGGATCTAAACCTTGTCATCACAATAAACAAAACATGCTGAAGGGATAGGTTCCTGACCCAGAGACTCCCCAGACTCTGGAACAGATTGCCCATACATGTCAAGCAGAGTGCCTCTTTGGTCCTCTTCAAAAGGAACCTTGACGATTGGATGGGAGAAAGGAAATTCTCCCTGGGGATCACGTCAGTCGCCCTGCTAGACAGGGGTCCAGGGAAGTAAATATTTTGGGAAGAAATTTCCAGGGAATTGTTATGGCTAGGCTTGCATAGGCCTTAGGGCCAATAACCTAGTACCAACCTATGAACCTATGAAAGCCTAAGGATGACAGGCGCAAGTAATCTCTTGCGAAGCAACGTTGCTTGTTGAGCATGTCATCCCAGGTGGACAGATACTAGATCCCCTTTGAATGACACCAGAAACTTAGCCAATTGTTGAAATTGATCATTCTTTCTTTATACTGTGGCATCATTCTTGGTGAGGGCAGGATGCTACTCAGGGTCAGGGTCATACTGGCCTGGGCTACATGATCAAAGAGCTCTTCCATGTCTCTTTTCATGTAGTCCAGGGAGGTACATCAGAGGTCATTCACACCAACTTGGACAATGACAAGAGTTATATTTGTACTTGTTCTGGAGTGACCTGAGTGCTTGTGTTATGTGGCGGATCCTGGCACCCGACAGGCAGCTAAATGTAACCTCCTCCTTGTCCAGCCTAGTTAGTGGCACATCAGTGTGCCTGACTATAGAGTCAGCTATTACTAGTGTGTTGAGTATGTTATTTTGCCTAAAGGGCTGTGATTGCATGGCACACTGATTATGTGAAGTATGTGTTCAAATTAACTTGAATAAAACAATCGTTTGAGATAACCTAAAAATATAGATTTCTGTACAGCCTTTATCTAATCTGATTTCAGTGCATGTGCTGATTCTGAAGTGCATGTCGTTTCCCCTTCATTTTAAAGTGCAGTCGCCTTACAATGTAGATAAGATGATTCTGAATTTGGCCACAAGACATTTTAATGACCTGTGACAAATGAACAGCTGTCACTGCTCTTATCTGCCCTTCTTAAACCCATTTGTACATGTCCTACTATAGCATCAAATGACACGTAAAACCACATCCTGAAGAAATCTCCTTTCTTTTAATGACAGGAAATTAGCTCACATATTCATCATGTTCTGATGCAGCCTGTACAACTCTAAAGCATTTACAAAAAAGTCGGCTGCTGACCTCATCCAAGTGTAAGGCATTATGGCTTTACAAGTTCCAAATGCTACAAAATAATTCAGAAAACACCCCCCAAATCTGGAAGCCGTTCCAAGTAAAAATATTTGTGCAGACAGTGTTGTGTGAACCTTAAGACCTTTTTAATCATGTATGCTGTCAAGCTGCCAAATACAATAGTAATTTGAATTTACAAGAAATGCCCTTGAGGCCAGCTGAAGTGTGCTATATAAAAGGCTAATGCTCTGAAAAAATAACAAAACATATCCATATGCAGTAAATTTACCCAAACGTGATGTTTTTTGCAAAATGGTGAAAGAAGTATTATGTTATGGAGCAATTCTATACTCAGTCATAGCAGCAGATGTATTGCATCTAGAAGTTTAAACAGCTAGGAGCTTCTTTCCCAAAGTACTTCACAATGCAGAGGAGGACATGTTACTCTGTATTGCTCTCTTCCCATCCTACTTTATAATGTTACTCTGTATTGCTCTCTTCCCATCCTACTTTATAACGTTAATCTGTATTGCTCTCTTTCCATCCTACTTTATAATGTTACTCTGTATTGCTCTCTTCCCACCCTACTTTATAATGTTATTCTGTAGTACTCTCTATCTATCCTACTTTATAATGCTACTCTGTATTGCTCTCTTCCACCTACTTTATAATATTACTCTGTATTGCTCTCTTCCCAACCTACTTTATAATGTTACTCTATATTGCTCTATTCCCACCCTTCTTTATAATGTTACTCTGTAGTACTCTGTTCCCATCCTACTTTATAATGCTACTATGTAGTACTCTCTTGTCACCCTACTTTATGCTACATTGTAGTACTCTCTTCCCACCCTACTTTATAATGTTACTCTGTATTGCTCTCTTCCCAACCTACTTTATAATGTTACTCTATATTGCTCAATTCCCACCCTTCTTTATAATGTTACTCTGTAGTACTCTGTTCCCATCCTACTTTATAATGCTACTCTGTAGTACTCTCTTCCCACCCTACTTTATGTTACATTGTAGTACTCTCTTCCCACCCTACTTTATAATGTTACTCAGTATTGCTCTCTTCCCAACCTACTTTATAATGTTACTCTATATTGCTCTCTTCCCACCCTACTTTATAATGTTACTCTGTAGTACTCTGTTCCCACCCTACTTTATAATGTTACTCTGTATTGCTCTCTTCTCAACCTACTTTATAATGTTACTCTATATTGCTCTCTTCCCACCCTACTTTATAATGTTACTCTGTATTGCTCTCTTCCCAACCTACTTTATAATGTTACTCTATATTGCTCTCTTCCCACCCTACTTTATAATGTTACTCAGTATTGCTCTCTTCCCAACCTACTTTATAATGTTACTCTATATTGCTCTCTTCCCACCCTACTTTATAATGTTATTCTGTAGTACTCTGTTCCCACCCTACTTTATAATGTTACTCTGTATTGCTCTCTTCTCAACCTACTTTATAATGTTACTCTATATTGCTCTCTTCCCACCCTACTTTATAATGTTACTCTGTATTGCTCTCTTCCCAACCTACTTTATAATGTTACTCTATATTGCTCTCTTCCCACCCTACTTTATAATGTTACTCTGTATTGCTCTCTTCCCAACCTACTTTATAATGTTACTCTATATTGCTCTCTTCCCACCCTACTTTATAATGTTACTCTGTAGTACTCTGTTCCCATCCTACTTTATAATGCTACCCTGTAGTACTCTCTTCCCACCCTACTTTATGTTACATTGTAGTACTCTGTTCCCACCCTACTTTACAATGTTACTCTGTATTGCTCTCTTCCCACCCTACTTTATGTTACATTGTAGTACTCTGTTCCCACCCTACTTTACAATGTTACTCTGTATTGCTCTCTTCCCACCCTACTTTATGTTACATTGTAGTACTCTGTTCCCACCCTACTTTACAATGTTACTCTGTATTGCTCTTCCCACCCTACTTTACAATGTTACTCTGTATTGCTCTCTTCCCACCCTACTTTATGTTACATTGTAGTACTCTGTTCCCACCCTACTTTACAATGTTACTCTGTATTGCTCTCTTCCCACCCTACTTTATGTTACATTGTAGTACTCTGTTCCCACCCTACTTTACAATGTTACTCTGTATTGCTCTCTTCCCACCATACTTTACAACTTAGTGCAGCTGTTTCCTTCTCTTCTTTCTTCTCTCATTGTCATCAGCTTCCAGGTATCTGTACACCATAACCACAGTGCAGCATAAATTTGATCAAAATAATTTGAAGATAAAGTAATCATTTCATATAACCTAAAAAAGTAAGACCCATTTGTCTTACTACCATTTTCAGTGAAGGCCAAGGGAAATTTAAAAAGGCAATATCAATTTACAGCAGAAATTAGAACACTGCAGTAGACATATGGGAAAATAACATTAGAAGAATAAAGCTATTCTTGATTCAATTAAATTGTGTAAGAATCAGTAAACTGTAAAAAAAAAAACAGAGCACAGAAGACCTAGTAATTAAAACCAGTCAATCAGAACAAAAATAACAATAGCTAGTTTGTTATACAATTAGGTAACCTCAAAACATCTGCAACCAAGTATTTACATAAACAATGTAATCAACTAACAATACATAAACTTAGCTAACATAGGAAAGTATATGTTACAAAATATATATAATACCATTAATATAAAAGACTGTAAATAAACTATGTCCAAGTTATGTTCAGAAACAGTTAAAGACCACCAGCAATGAAGAACATGTCAACAATGAATAAGTAGTGAACACAGGCACAACCAATCGCTGATGACACATTTGAGTGGCAGTGTAAGGTAGTAGAAAATGCTCTATTATGTCAGGTTATATCAGGTAGGTACAGGCCATACTAGAGGACAGGTTAAATAGTTGAGACAAACATTTTGTATGGCAGCAGTGTAGGGGGTGAGCATACATGAGAAAATAAACAGCAGGCAAAGGGAGGGACAGACAAAATACAACAAAGAAGACATTAACAGCAAAGAAATAGACAAGGACAGAGAATGGACAAGGAAAAGGGAGCAAAGGGAAAAAGGCAGAAAAGGTGACAGAAAAGACAAGGAACAAAACCTCTACAGTGAAGGTTGAAGGACAGGGAATAACAGAGTATGATACAGAGGGAGGAAAGAAGGCAGATGGCACGTTTACATAACAACAGAAAAGAACTTACAGCATCATTGTGGTATGACCTATTCCTATGGTGATTTTCTTAAACTGAGATGTGGATTTAATGAGCATAAAAGAGGAAAGCACAGCATTCAATCATTTAGTACTGGCATTAGGAAAGGCATTTGCTAAATTTTAGGATTTGGATCACACACTATGAACTGGATTATAATGACGTAGTATGGTGTGTACAATAGGGAATCTATCTACTTTATTATTATTATTAGAATGCTTTTTATTGAAATTGGCTTTGTGGTTCTGTTTCTCCGTGTTTCTGTTTTGTTAATCCATTTTCAATAAAAAGCATTCAAGTAATGACAGAGGGACAATATTTTAGTCTTACATTGTCCCTCTGTCATTAGCGAGACAATACACACACACACACACACACACACACACACACACACACACACTCGCATCTCCCTATATAATTTCCTACAAACACGCACACACACACACACACACACACAATCTCGCATCTCCGTGCATCATTTCCTGCATGCACACACACACACACACACACACACACACACACACACACACACACACACACACACACACATCAACACTATGGTATCTGTCACGTTTGCTCACAGTGTTGCGGGGACAGACCCCCACCCTAACCACTGTACACATATATGAGACTACTATGATAAGCTCCCCCACCCCCAAATGCAACAGTGGTGACAGCCAGCTACTTCCATTCCTCTGCCTCCTACAGCAGTACAGCTTTGGTTCATAGGTTCATAGATTAGTACTAAACTAACTCCCCTTGCGAGCCATTTTAAGCCTAGTCAATTATCCCTTGTGAGACTCAAACCCTGTACCTTGTGTTTGTAAGGCAAACACCTTAACCATTAGGCCACCCTCCCAACCCAGGTGTTTGGGGTTTATCTTATCTTGTTTGATGGCCTCATTATACATTAGGAATCTTATCTATCACTCTTTGGCTCCCATATTCCCTTCATAGGTTTATAGGTTAGTACTAGGGTAACTGCCCTTGTGGGCCATTTTAAGCCAAGCCAATTACCCCATTTGAGAATCAAACCCAGCACCCTGTACCTATAAGTTGAACACCGTAATCATTATGCCAACCTCCCACCCCATCATAAGTTGTATTATGTCTAGTGAGTGAGGTGATAAGCTGTGTAAGGCCATAGAGGTTAATACTGGAATTGGGAAAGTTAAGGGTAATGTTTTGTCAGTCAGTATTTACATTTCCCAATATATTCATTTCAGTAATATGCATATTCCTGGATTTATAGCATTTAAAAGGAGTCTCAATCATTCTAATGCCACTGTTAGTGGCTGTAAGATATTATTCTGAATGTACCACACTCACTAACATAGGTGTAACGTAATTTTCCCAAATTTCCAAAGCCTTGGAGTACTGCCCTTTATAATGCTGCTTTTAGTATTAATAGTGGATATGTAACCAGATGAGCTATTTGTTTAACGTAAGCTGGAAGTAATTTATCAGGAAATGCAATGTTAATATTCCTGACTGTCCTGAAAGACATGCTTTAAAAGTGAAATTGAAGCAGGGCTCTAAACTAAACTATGACATACACACATTTCATGTTGCATCTGTACAGTCAGGACAGTTTGGCATATTGTGTAACAGTTTTTCAGAAGTTGTGTTGAAATGGTCTTTAAAGGTATATGCAGCTTCCAGGTGTTTATGCAGCAAAAATGAATTCACATTATGCTCTTTGCATTTATCAGCAAATAATTAATGCTTCAGAGAAGCCTGCTGGATTGATATTAAACTGTAATGTATAAAGCCTCATCTCTAATGTTTTCATACATGCCCTACATAGCATCTCCTTCTGTCTGAGATATTGTGAAGTCCAACAAATTAAATATTTAACTAGTAAATGTATTTTTTTAAGAAATATGGGGGGGGAGTTGGCATAATGGTTAAGGTGTCTACTGTACAGGCACAAGTTGCAGGGTTTGATTCTCACATCAGCTAATTAGCTAGGTTTAAAATGAGTCACAAGAGCAGTTAGGTTAGTACTAATCTATGAACTTTGCAACATATTTTTGTTCTGACAAGATCTTAATCACAGAATCACTCTGTTAACAATGACTATCTAACTATGGTCAATAAGGGTACTCAGGTTACTACACGGCTAGACTTGTAAAGGCCCTAGGGCCATTAGCCTAGTAACCTCCTTCTTCTTCTTCTTTCGGCTTTTCCTGGTTAGGGGTCGCCACAGCGGATCACCTGTCCGCTCATGATTGGCAGTGGAGTTTTATGGTGTCGAGTTGCCAGCCCAGCACCCAACCTTCCACAGAAGGCACACACACACACACACACACACACACACACACACACACACACACACACACACACACACACACACACACACACTCACACCTAGGGCCACTTTAGAGTGTCCAATCCACCTACAGCATGTCTTTGGGATGTGGGAGGAAACCGGAGCACCCGGAGGAAACCCACGCGACAACAGGGAGGACATGCAGACTCCGCACAGAAGGCACCCCAGACGAGGATCAAACCGGAGAACCTCTTGCTGTGAGGCGGCAACGCTAACCGCTGCACCTATAAGCCTAGTAACCTCCTATGAATCTATAAATGGGTTTGGGACTGCAATACAGGTGCCCTGCAAACTATGATGATAAGCATATAAAACATTCAAACACTTAGGAAGTTAGTTACAAAAGTGTTTTCAAAAGAAATGGCACTGACCAGCAAAAAGTATTCACTGCAGATACAGAGAATAATTTTAATCACCATCAAATGATGAGATTCTGTGTAAGCAAGAGGACCTTTGTGCCTGAAAAAGGGGAAAAATGTAACAGACTTCTGGCCCTAAAACAGGAAACAGGAAGTGTAACTCCTTATTATTCAAACATCTTTTACACTATTATTAGGACAAAATATCGCACAAAAACAAGGGGAAAATAACATACAAAAATAATTAAGCATGGTATGCTATTTTAAGCTGATTAACCTTCGGAAGTTGATTGTTTAATGAAGTGGTTGATAAGGATACGCCCTTTAAAGCCACCAACAAGCACTGATAAAGAACATTTCACAGACTATAGCTAACATTTTCCAAACAGGAAACTGGGGTTCCCCAGACTGAAACAGGATATACATATGTTTCAGCAGCTGCCACACATATGAAACAATGGAGATGTTAGTAAATGCTTAACTCTTTATTTTTGAGATTTAACTATAGCTTCAGTTTCTGCTGAAGATATATATTAATAAAATCATAGGAAGTTACTAGGCTACTGGCCCTGAGGCCCTCATAAGCCTAGCCAAGAGTTTAGCCCATGCATTGACAAATCAGCACCCGATGCCCCTGTCCAGCAGGGACACAGGTAGAATCCCAGGGATGTATTTTCTATTTCACATTCAGTTATCCAGATTGTGCTTAAAAATGGGTAAAGAGGTACTCTGCTTGATGTGGAGAGGGAGTTTATTCCATAGATGGGTAAGTCTCTGGGACACAAATCTGTCCCTATTGATGTCACAGACCAGGATGAGGCCGTGTGTGCAGGTTAACTCCAGTGGAGCTTGACTTGCGGATATGCAGCATTCCCATCATGGCAGGGTCTGTATGGAACAGAGTAGAGTCATAGGGCTTTTAGCCTATCTGTGTATGACAGATTTTTGAGGCCCTGGATTCACCTGGTGAGGAACCTCCGTGGTCTCTCCAACTGCTGCATGTGTTTTGCGAGGTACATGCCGAATGATGCATTGTACTCAATAATGGGCTTTATAAGGGAAGAATACAGAGATGTCATAACCTCCTTGTCCCTGGATGAGATACCCTTACGTATGAGGTGAGCCATGTAGAAAGCTTTCCATACAATGGAAGCAACATGGTGGTCAAAAGTCAGGCTGCTATCTATCTGGGTGCCCAAATCCCTCACGACTGACTACGTGCTTAGAACATTATTAATGTTATAATGTGATAACTTGTGGGGACATCTCTCTCCCCAATGGGGATGATGATGCATTTTATAAAAATACTTTTAAGCCACTAGATTGGTTGCAACACAATATATATGTTTTTACCCAGCACTTGTTATTTATGATCTGAAGAAGGCTTAAGAAGCCAAAAGTGCTCATCTCAGCTGGGAATTTCATGTGTTTTTAATATTTTTTATTGTTTTTCTTCGAATAAAGAGTGTTTTTATCACTGTGACACAGTGCAAGCTCATGGTGGTGTACCTTAAAGACTTTTGTACTTTGTTGTACCGCTTTGGGACACCTTTGGCAGTTGAAGTCGATTGATTTTGTTGTTCATCTGCAAACTTGGTCAGCCATAGCCCACTGGTTTTGGCCTGTACCTCAGAAAAGTATATCCCAAATAACAGAGGCCCCAAGACTGAGCCCTGGAGTACACCACTCGATACGGGTCTACTGCTTGAGGTGGCTTCCTCTATTTTGACTAGGTGGGTTCTATCAGTGAGCTAGTTGGCTACCCATCTGGTAACATACAGATTGATGCCTAGTTGAGAGAGTTTATCTGTAATGCCCGAGTGGGGAATAGTGTTGAAGTCTTTGGCCAGGTCAATGTAGGCAGTGTTCACTGTTTTCCCCCTCATCAATTGACTGTCTCAAAAAAGTCGACCAAATTTAACAGACATGACCTCCCCTTGACGAAGCCAAACTGTGTGGGATTGAGTGTTGGAGGTTGCCAATGTCCTTGTTTATGAGGTCCATGATAATCTGTTCCATGGCCTTGCAGATCAGGCTAGTTAGGCTTATGGGTCTATAATTTCCTGGATCAGTGGAGGCCCCACCTTTGTGTAAAGGTATGACAGTGGCTGTCCTCCACTCAGCTTGGACAAAACAGCACTCAGGCTTTGGTTGAATAGGGTGCCTAATGGTGCTGCAGGTTCCTGCCTGAGTTCATCTAGGATGCAGCCTGGGATGTTATCAGATCCCATGGAGGTTGTATTTTTTGCCTTTGAGAGAGCAGTGATGACCTGATTCCTAGATATAAGGGGAAGGGGGCAGGTCCTGGGAATGTCCTGATTTACTGATGGGGGGACAGAGGGGTGAAATTTTCACCAAATCTGGCAGCCAGCAAGTTTGTTATATCTAAGGCATTTGTATATGTGGTGTCCTTGACCATCAGTTCTGAACATATCTGGGTGCTACCTTTGAGATTATGGACATATGTGAAGAAGGCCTTATGATTGTCTCTAGTAGATGTGGTCAATTTGGACTCAAAGTTTGCTTTGGAGGATTTCACTAGTGCTCTTATTTGCTTGTTTAGGCTAAGGAGTGGTTGCTTCCAGTTGGGGATCTGCTCCTTCTTGGTCCTGGTCAGCAATTTTTTTCTTCTGTTATACAGTTTATTTATTGCAGATGTCCACCAGACAGGTTTACTCTTCCTTGCGGAGGATGATTTAGTCCTGTCAGGCATTCCTGATTCCATGCATCTATATAAATGTTCGTACAATAATTTGGTATAGTTTTGGATACTGGTGCCAGTTCCTAGAGAGGGGGAGGGGGCTGTGAAACTGTTTATACCATCCCCCAGGAGGCTGCAATCAGCTTTGGAGGAGTTTTTTTGATTGACCCTAGCTAGAGGGGGGGGGGGTCGGGGGAGATGGTGACCTCAAACGTGACCGCTTTATGGTCGTTTATTACAAAGGAGGATGATAGTGCAGGTATGCTGCAGTGGCTACACATGTTGGTTAATACCAAGTCCAAGATATTATCACCTCTTTGGGGGTATCAACTAGCTATTCCAAAGCATCTGCATTTACAAAATCGAGGAATCTCTGGGTATTTGTGTTCTGGCAAGAGTAGTTCTTCCAGTCTATGTTTGGGTAGTTAAAGTCAACCAGGATCACGGTAAAGGGTTGAATCTTGATAGATTCAAAGAGGTGCAGATAGGCAGCTTGGGCATCTTGGGTCAGATTTGGGGGCCGGTAGCTAGCTATTATTTGTATAGGGGTCTTGTCAATAGTTAACTGCACCTAGAGTGTCTCCTGTGCGTCATACTCTTTGACCAGCCTGGAGGTGTGTATGTCTTTCATATATATTGAAACTCCACCTCCTTTGGCTTTACTACCCACAGTTTGGGGTCTGAATGTATGATAGGATGAGTAACCAGGTAAGGCTGGGGTGCTCTCCGCAGCCTTGAACCAGGTTTCTGTGACCACATAGATGTCAGTATTTTCCAGGGTTAGGAATGATTGCAATGAGTGCAGTTTCATGTTTAGACTCCTAGCATTTAGCAGCATGACCTTTAATTTGTGTTTTGTTAAAATTTTTATGTTGGTAGTTTTAACCTCATCACTTTTCCTAAAAAAAGGCACTATAAGGGAGGCAAGAGCCTTTGTCAGAATCCTGAAGCCCAGGTGAGACAGATGCATCGTGGTCTGTCAATCATATCTTCCCAGGCTGTCAGGTTCTGTATCCCCCTGGAATGACACCAGAAACTAAGCCAATTGTTAAAGTCAACCATTTTCTGTTTGTAATCAGGCATCATTCTGCATGACGGTAGAATGCTGCTTAAGGCTAGGGACATACCTGCCTGGAACACATATTCAGCGAGTTCAATCATGTCTCTCTTCATATACTCCAGGGAGGTATGTCTCAAGTCATTCACACCAACACGGACTATGACTGAGTCATAACAATACCTGTTGTTGAGAGACTCGAGTGCATGTGTGATATGGTGGATTCTGGCCCCTGACAAGACAACCAACCGTGACTTCCTCCTTATTAAGCCTGGTGAGAGCCACATCTGTGTGTCTCACAATGTAGTCACCTATGACTAATATGTTGGGCTTATGGTTAAGCCTTAGTGGTTGTGAGACAGAGGTGTGTGAATGATGAGTGGTATGTGGTGTGGAGGGCTGTGGAGATCGCATGTGTATTTCCACTTGGAGGTTTTTGCCTTTGACGTCTCCTTTGTTTGGGTATGTTTTTGTTGAGAACCTCCACATATATGGGTGTGTGCTGTGTAGGTGTGGGTGGTGTTTGAGGTGCAGTGATTGTGTTATCAGCCTTCTCAGTGCCGGATATGCTGGCTTGTGAGGGAGAGAGCTGGTGAAACAGCTTCTGTGTTATCTCTTTGTCTCAGGGTGTGACTTCGGAAGGGTCTTTTATCAGTTGGCATAAAAATATTACATTTGAGTTGAACCACTGTTTATCTTGCTGAGCTCTACTTGTGCCTGACGGAGAATACTTCTTAAATGCCAGAGGAGTACCTGTATGCTTCAGCAAATGCATGTCATCACTTCAGTTATGCATCAGAAAAGGCCTGCTACTATATATTATTAACTACTTTTAACCAGGTTACTATCTGTTCAATGTTCAGTTGTCATTTTCTGTGTTTCTTCCACTGTGACCCAGATGATGGCCGAAAATGGTCCTAGACCAGTTTACTTACCTGGTTAACAAGTGTAAAAGAAAACAAATTAAGATTAAATAAAATTACATGAAATAACATTTTGTTAAACAGATAAATTAATAAATAAGTAAAATAAACTAGACACAAGTGATAGTTATCATGAGTTACTCAGGAGCTTTGGCCTAATTAAACAGCTAGCTCAAAGCTTCTCAGCATAAGGTGGGAGGTTTGAGTAATGGTTAAGGTGTTTACATACACACAAGGTACAGGGTTTGATTTTCACATGGAGTAATTGAGTAGGCTTAAAATCATCCACATGGGCAGTTAGCCTAGTCGTAATCTCTAAGGACCTTGTTCTGATGAACCTTTTGTACATCCACAAAACAAACAGCAAACGAACTACTAGATCTAAAGACCTAAATTCTCCTTGCAATATAAACAGGACAGGTTGGAGAAATGGATATGTATCTCAAAGAATTCCCATTCTCTGGAACAGGCTCCCCATCCATGTAAAGCAAAGTCCCTCCCTAACCCTATTTAAGTGTAACTTGGCCCACTGGATTGTAAATCAAAATTTCACCCCTGGGCTGGCACCCATGTCTCTAATGGACACAGGCAGTCAGTAAACCATGTCATCCCCAACAATCACCTCTCGATAAACATCTAAAACATAAAACTTGTGAGACACATTTGAGTTGCATGGCTAGGCTTATAAAGGCCCTAGTGGTCGTTAGCCTAATATACACCTATGAACCTATGAACATGCAAACATACTAAACTCAGTCTACAGAAGTCAGTTGAAACATCTTGTAGCTTTAATATGCTACATGCTGTGGCAAATGTAGGTTTATTGGTGTGTACTAGACTAATGGCCCTGGAGCCTTTACAAGCCTAACCCACAGAAGTGCCCTGGCATTGTGCCGCCTGACATTAGTTCCCAGTGCCTCTATCAAGTAGAGCCACTGGAGTGATCCCCGGGGTGAACTTTCTATTTCCCATCCACTCATCAAGACTTCTCTTGATTGCACTTGCAGATATCTTTGTGTTATCCTTTGTGATACCAGTGACCACGTTAGAACTGAAAAAAGCATGAAGGACTATGGGATTGTTGTTCAGATAAGAAGGTTTAGAGATCTGACACTGCAATTAGAACCTCAGTCTTAGACTTGAGAAGACCTTGGAAAACTGGAAGCTGCATAGGATATTTTGAAGTTGTTTCCATGAGATGGGTAAACCTTGGCTGTCTTGGCTACCTGAAAACCAGCGGGACAAGATGGCAGGATTCCAATATAGCCTTCACTAACACCCTCTGCCTTCATTTTAAAGGAGGAAATATACATATAGGTTCATAGGTTAGTACTAGGCTATCAGCCCTAGGGCCTATACAAGCCTAGCCATAACAATTCCCTGGCTATTTCTTCCCACAATATTTACTTCCAAAACATAGCAAACACAAGCCTCTTAGCTTCCCTCAAGGACTCCTCTTGAACCTCCCGCAAGAACAATTCCAAAAACAAACGAACGAAACAGAGTCCAAACCAGCCACAATCTCTCCCTATAAAATGCGATTGCAGCAAGTGACCTAAGTCATCCAGTCACAAAGGACATTGCACTCTAACAGTATTCTGCTGATGTTCCAAATGAGAACAGTTTGGAAGTTGAAACAAACAAACTAAAACATACTTTGCACTGAATCACACATGCAGGAATACTGCCACCAAATAGGTGAATATTAGGCAATTTTGCTCCAAGGGGTGGCCATGATGGTGCAGTGATTAGTATTGTCACCTCACAGCAAGAGGTTCTCCAGTTTGATTCTCAGCTGGGGTGCCTTCTGTGTGGAGTCTACATGTCCTCCCTACAGTCATGTGGGTTTCCTCTGGGTGCTCCGGTTTCCTCCCTCATTTCAAAGACATGCAGTAGGTGAATTGGACACTCTAAACTAATCTTATGTGCAAGTGAGTGGTACGGATGAACTGGCAAGGCTAGCCACCTGGTGGTGTAAACCTTGGCTTGTGATGACTGCCACTGTTGAAGTGACACTCCAACCCCATGTGAAAAATGGGAAAAGGGATTGAGGATGGATGGACTGATAGCTCTCTTTGGCAATGTTTCTTTACAGTAGTAATCTATAGCCAGCTATTTAAAGAGTAATGTTATATTGCTTTTCCTGTCAATAGGCTCACCTGCAAAGAATCCCACAAGGTGACAGCTTATGAAAAATGATTTGTTTATCCAAAGGGAGACGGGCTCATTCCTACTGCTGATCTTCTCAATCGCAGATCTCAAGACAGAAGTGATAGTAGTGAAACAGACACTTCATCTTTCACACAAATAGTTTCAAATGTTCTACTATTTGTCACTGTCTCATGAAAGGTAAAGTAATTATTCTACAGTGGTTAATCTGTTGAAAGCTGAAGGCCAAAGTTTAAATCTGATTAGTGTCTATATGTGTACCATTTGATCCTGAGCAACACAAATAAAAAGGGTTTCTCTGAGACAGAGGAATGGTGTGAAGCATGACCTTTCAAAGTCAATGTAGAGAAAAGCAAACAATGTACACAAGGAAAAGCAAATGGTACAGTAAGTAGAAACAGCAACAACAACAGCAGACATTAGTAACTCTAGACCTATAGCAATCTTATCCCCCCCCCTCACAAAAATACTTGAAAATGTACTCAAAAGCAATTGCTAGACTATCTTCCTGTAGGAAGAACTCCTTTCCACACAGCATGGCTTCCATCCTTCCCATAGTACTAGTGCTGCCCTTCTAACCTATATAGACACTATCAATAAAGCTAGAGATAATGGCAAAAAAGTCTCTTCCTTATTTCTAGACTTGTCTAAAGTCTTAGACACAGTTTATCATAGCAAACTTCTATTTCAAATGCCTTCATTAGGCCTCTCTCAGCCCACCTTTCTATGGTTCAAATGCTACCTATCCAATAGGTATCAGTCAGTAAAATGTTACTCCGCTCTCTCTCCATACCTCCCAGTCACCACCCGTGTACCAAAAGGCTCTTTCCTGGTCCCCTCCTCTTTAACATTCTCACCAACACCGTCCACACATCCACACAACAGGCCTCCCTAATGCAGTATGTAGATGACTCCACACTCATAAGCACATTTTACAACGTGGTACACCTCCAAAAAATTACTCAGGAATCTTTAACGGCAATTGAAAATGGCTTTGTAGCTTACAACTCATGCTCAACCCTAAAAAGACCAACCTACTACTTTTTCCCCAAATCCCTCTCCCATGAAAAAAAATGACAGAATTTAAAATCCTCTCTTTTGACAATACAACCCCTGAAGTCACTTCTCATAGCAAATTATTAGGGATATTAGTGGGTGATAATCTTACATTTTTTGACCTGTATGTACAAAATTGCATAAGAAAAACTCATAAAATAAACTAGGGATGCTTTATAGAGCCAAAAACTTTCTCACTTGTTGTGTCTTTCGGCTTTTCCTGGTTAGGGGTCGCCACAGCGGAACTCCGGTCCACTAATGATTGGCAGTAGATACAACTAAATCTACACTAGTCACTAATCTCCTCCCACACTTCTTTATGGCACTCCCATCCTTACTATCCTTCAGGCATCAAAAAAATTAAAACTTGAACGATGCTATAACAAAGCTACTAAATTACCAGCAAATGCCCCTTTCAGAACCCACCGCTGTAGAGCACTAAAAAGCCTAAACTGGTTAGCACTATCCCATCAACTAACATACACACAGCTTCTTACCACCTATAAAATTATCCAGAGTCCATCTGCTTGTCCAGTACTAAATAATATTCTACACAACTATGTTCCAAGTCGGTCACTACAATCCAATGACCAAAAACTACTGTTTGTCCAAAAATCTTATCAAATCTGCTGGGCATTGTCTGTACTTGAACCATGTTGCTAAGGCCTAGAAATCCTTATCTCTATCCATCAGGTCACTACCCCCTCCAATCTTTCAAAAACATTCTGAAGGACTTCTTAGCTAAAACATGGCTCTGTTCTTGCTCATCACCAGGATAATTACGGCCCTAAATGTGAACCAGTACCTATTCATACCTCACATCCCCCTACTCTCCCTTCCTCACTCACTTCCTTACTTCTATCAATTTCTCTCCCCTGGTTTTCTCTCTAAATATACCATAAACCTGATTTTCTCTCACTTCGTATTGCAATTTCTGTTTGTTTATACTAACTTCTCTTTAAAGTCTCAATAAACTGGCTAAATCTTTTCTAAACATTAAACCATTGTCATATAACTATATATTCCTAACCAATGTTTTCATATGTCTAATTTGCTAAAATTATTTAAACTGTAGTTGTTTTTGTATTATTTTTATACACTGTAAAATTATTGTTCTTAAAATGTTTTGTAATACTTTGGAGCTTTTCTTCTCAGGCCTCCTCTGAAAATGTGTTCCTACCCAATCAGACTATACCGGTAATCAAATGTTAATAAATAAATAAACAACATGGGAAATTGACCCAAACAGTAACAGTTGATGATCCAGCTGCAAGCCAGAAATCCAAGAAAACAACAATGAATGTCAGTGAGAGAAAAGAATGTGCAGGAAAATATAGGAGATTTCTGCTCCTCTGTACAGACAGCTGGTCAGAACTTACTTACAGTATTCTGATTGTTCTGTAGACCCTAGGTCTGCAAAAACCTGAAGAAGACATGAGATGGTTGAAAACAGGAAAAAATCATTACATACCAGAAGCTGTATAATAACAACCCAAGACAACATTCTGTGTAATTGCTGCAAAAAAGGGAAGACAGAAGGCATGACAGATTTGTAAATTTGCCAAGGGAAACAAACTAGTGGAAGAAAGCACTATCAAAGGGGGAAAGAAGCTTAGAAGAAGGAGGTGGAAGCAGGACACTACTTGTGAGGTGAACATGACTCCCTAAGGAGGGTTACCAAAGACTAAATGTCATAACTTAAACCGTCATCAAAACTCAAACTTAGCTTTCTTAATGTATTTTCTGGGTACATGAGTTAGTAGTCAGTTAATCTTTCCTCTGGTGCCCAATATTCAGGTTTTGTCACAAAATAATGTGGCTAGTTAAAATCCCATAATTTAAGAAGGGTCTATGTCATAAAACCAAAAACGCAAACTCTCGAACGCTCACATGAGTGAATAATCAAAAACATGAAATTGGTATTGTGGGGGACTGCACCCCCCACCCCCCACCCCCCCGCTAAATATACATTCCTACTCCCGAGATCGCACTACAGCGAGGAAAGGGCAAATATTCCAATCTTCACTGTACTGCGATCTCAGAATACCACTTTCAAGTTTTTGATTATTCGCTCATGTGAGCGTTCGCGAGTTTGCATTTTCAGTTTTATGAAGTAGACCCTTTAAGAATACTTGTTCCTTACAGCAAAAACAGACAGACAAAGAGTGCTAGAAATTGCATGCCTCTGCAGTTGTGCATGAGCTGTTCTGCCCATTTAGCAAACTGCTACAACCTCTTTACCACTCAAGAAAACATTACACATTTATCGATTTGACAAAACACTCATTGATTAAATACCAGTGGAGGAAAGTACTGCAGCTGTAACGGATTCGGCCTACTCATCTGGCTTTTTGACACAGCAGGTACACATTTTTCCTTTAAAAGGAAAGAGGCTGAAAAGGACTTCAGCTTTTCAGTTTCTAATAGATTTGCAGGTATGATAAAGTGTGACTTTTTTATCATTTGGTTTAGATGTTAGTGGGGAAATTTTACAGGCACCTTAATCTTTACGGGTATCAACTGGGATTAAAGACCCTGTGTTTCTAAAGTACCTCCCTAGATGTTAGTGGGGAAATTTTACAGGCACCTTAATCTTTATGGGTATCAACTGGGATTAAAGATCCTGTGTTTCTGAAGTACCTCCAAGCTATCCACTTATGCTGTGCTGATGACATCAATAAAAAGGAAGAAACATGCATGCCCACAGCTACTGGAGTTTGAATTCTTTACTGACCTGAACATAACCTAAGCCGAAACACTTGATGTGCTTAAGGGGTCATTTGCATATATCCCACGGGCCTTCATTACAGGAGGTTTAAGGTATCACACAGTGAAAACTCTAGCTTGGCTGGGGTTTTTTTTTGCGGTTTTTATAGATGCCTGACTACTGGATCAACATTCAGCAGTCTGCTGTCAATGTAACAGTTATAAAGTTTCCGAAGGATACAACTATACATTCCTTGGAATTTAGTTTTAGTCCATGGTCTTGATGCCAGCTATTTGTTTGGGAAAGCCTCTCTCAGGAGGATTTTGGTGTCCTCTGGGGAGTTTACGATGGCACCAAGTTTACAGTCACTTGCAAACATGGTCAACCATAACCCTTCAACATTTGCTTTGACTTTTGAGAAGTAAATATCAAACAGGCGTGGCCCAAGGACTGAATCCTGGGTAAACCACTAATGATTCTTCTTAAACTGCCATTGTTTTCTGCAGCTAAAATGGCATTTAAATGCAACTCCTACTTCAGCTGTTTCCTTTCTAGTAAGTTTTCCAAGTTACTACCTCTTAAATCAGGATAAACAATATCAATAATGAAAAAGAAAAAAGTTTTTGAAAGAAACAGAGCAAGTGGGCTGTCTAAACAATGCATCTGTTGATGCCTTTTGTTATGCACTACAGATGTGTTTAGATAACCTCTGTGACAGCTTGTGATACGATTTATCTTGCAGCTGTCACACTCAGTAACAGATACCACTCCCTTGGAAATACAATCAAAATGCAAAGGGCGGTAACTACCTACAGTGCTGAAAACATGACAATGAGACCTTAAAATCTTCCAATTGTACTTTAAGGCATTCTTAATGCTGTTACTGTCAATGGATCTATATCACGTAGTCGAAATTCTGTAAGTTCGAACACCATATGTTCAAACCTAAATGTTCGAACTTACAGAATTTCAAATACGTAAAAAAAAAACAACAAAAAAGAAAATAAAGGGTTGTAAGCAAGGGGGCAAGCCCCTCTGCACCCCCATGTGGTGGGCTGCCCCACCCACATCCCCGCTCTTTAAATATACCAACTCCGAGACCACGCTACAGTGCAATAATAGCATGGTCTCAGAGTTGGTATATTTAAAGAGCGGGGGGTGGGGGTGCAAGGGCTGTTGCCCCCCTGCTTACAGCTGTCAGGATATTGTTCCTGTTTTTTATTTTTTTTAGTTCGAAGTATGACAACTTCGAACATATGGTCTTGACCATATCACGTTCGAAGTTGTCATACTTTGACTACGTGATATAGACCCACTGTCAACTACAGTTGTAGGTGAGGAACCTTTTTTTGCCTAAAAAATTTACTGACTTTAAAATTCTTTGTAAGAACATGACACAATAATAAAATGCTCTCTTCAAAAAGATGAGGAAATTTCCCATCAATTTTTGTAGATATTGTAAATGCATTAATTCAGGCATTTGTAATGCATTTTCACACTTAAATAGAACCTAAGGTTTCCCTTTGCATTTTGACTGGTATATTTGGTGGTGTCACCTCATTTTATGTTGGCAAAACCTCTCACAAATATGGTAAAATCTATCAAATTTACAAAGAACAACTAATGCTACTAAGAAAAAGGTAACAGCAAATTAATTGTTTAGATATTCCACATACTGTCTTTCTTTCAGAAAAATCTTTTTTTTCAAGACTAACTGCATTGATCCTGACTGAAAAAGTGGTACTTGTCAAAAGTAATTTGCAGTTTCATCATACATTAGAGCACTCGAGTTTTCAAACTAATATATCAGTACTGGTTAAGAATTATGAAACAGCACACTTACAATACATACCCAAGACACATTTGAGTTATCAGGAATTTCAGTTATCACATCCTGAAAGATATACATTCCTGGAAAAGGTAATAAACATGGGCCCCAATTCCAAAATACTTGCTCTCAATGTAAGGGCCACTTACACCATGAGCAGGCTGAGAACAGTGTTTTTGAATTTGGTCCCTGTAGTAAGCCAGTTTATAGACAGGCCTTACATGGAAGGAAGTCACTTGCACTGACAGGAGGTGTTTTGGAATCTGGCCCCCTGTGCAAGCCTGTTTACAGAGAGGGCTCAGACTGAAGTAAGTCACTTACACTGAGAGCAGGTGTTTCGGAATCTGGTCCCTACAGTAAGCCTGTTTATTAATATCCCTTACACTGAAGTAAGTCACTTACACTGACAGCAACTCTCTTGGAATCTGGCCAATGATTTTCTTCAGGCTGAGACTTATTTTGTCCTCTGGCCCTACACTTTTTATTTCTGTAATGAAGTCCTTCTTAAAAATAACAGATGATAATATGAAATTAGCAATATATCTCAAATTCCCCCCATACATTTTTTGTTTGCATACAGGAACTATCTTTTGCTGACAACTAGACATTCAGATGCTTCAGTTCAGGCTTATTTTTTAACTGTCCATCAATCACACATTTATATAAATGCAAATCTGCCAGTAGGGATGACTGCAATTAGGGGTACACAGACTAGGCAAGAGGGGGCTGGAATTTACTGGAGAACTGGCAAATGAACCAAGGCACTGGGAGCAAATAATTATAGAGTGGGAAAGGTAATAGAATGGGAAGAGGTCAAGAATTCATTTGGACTGCAGGCTACAAATTGCCTTCCCTATCAAGGACTGGTATCAGAGTATGGGCCAACAGAAAGGAATAGGGTATCCTAAGTTAAAGACCAGCACTGGTACAGTTTTTATTAGAATGTAGAACAGAAACAACTTTTAAAAAGGGATAATTGGTAAAGCATATAAAATATTGCATGATAACTGTAGGAAACAATAAGGAGTTTAGAAAGGATTGGGAAGAGAGACTGAATAAACAATTCACAAAGAAGCAATGAGAGGATATATGTATGGTTTCCAAACAGGCAACAAAGTCTAGGAGATTTAGGATCTTTGCTTTGAAGTGTTTGCATAGGAGAGTTATACCCAAAGCAGACTGCAAAGAAAATTTCCAAAGGTAGACTGGAAATGTAAGTGTGATGGGGAAGAAATAGACAATTGGGACATATTTTTGGGAGTGTAATGGGTTAGAAAACTTTAACAATTCCCTGCAGACTACTTTGTCAGAAACACTGAGTGAGCAAACTAGTGTAACTAAGGAAAATATTTTTTGAGCTTTGAAACAGAATCACAGTTGCCTAAACATAGTAAGGCCTTGCCGAGTTTATATTCTGATACAAAATTTGAAGAAAAAAAAAACTTCTATCTTAGTAGTGGTGGCAGGAGCAGAAAAAGGCTGATGTTTTATTTTTATCACTTTGGACTCAGTTACTAAGTACAGAAATTGACAAATCTATATAACTGGAATACCTTTATGGAAAAGTTTAAATCTTCTGAGTTACCTGAATCTCCTCATTTAATTTTTCCCTAACCTTGCAAATTAACTGAGACAAATGTGGCAAATCTGTGCCAAGCAAGACCAAGTAAAAACATTTTACTGTCACAGCTACAAAGACAAATTATTACTGCCCTTACGGTTTCTCTTTTACTTCCTCTGTAGTCTACAAGCCTATAATTCTCTGTTGCAGTCCTACATGTGAGGGAAAATACTAACACAAATTAGGGACCACTGGCTTTAGATACAAATTAATCAGTTTATGTATTTCTCACTTCAGAATGTTTTATGTTTGACTTTAATAAAGCTTAACACATTTTCTTCTCCTAAATCTGAAGTGGAGCTTGGGGGGTACGTATGTAATGATCTGGGAAACAAAAAAATAACTGTCTACAATGCCTTCTATCTTTATTCAGACCTCAGTAAATAAACTTCCTAAAGCCTATCAAGACCAGCATCTTGAGTTGGATAAAAAAATACAATGAAAGGAAGCAGAAAAAGAGAAATTTAATGCACTAACTTTTCAAGAAACAGGGTATTCAGTTTAATAGCATAACCTCAAAGTCAGTCTTCTTAACTTTATAGATTAGCAGCATAAAGCACAACCATCTAGTTTCAGCAGCTTACTGCAGAAAAAAATAAAACAATATGTTCTCAGTTTAAATGAAAATATAGTAGTAAGCTGTGAAAATATCACCCATTCCTCAAATGTCAGTGCCCCTCATAGCAAGGCCACTCATAAATATATCTTCAATCTCTCCTTAACCTCTGCAAATTTACCCACATCCTTTTAAAAAAACCCAAGGAAAGCAAAGATTGCAGACCATTAGCAAACCTAATACCCCGCAATTTTGAAATCACATAAATAAACATGGTCTTTGAAATCACATAAATAAACATGACCATCTCTGTGATATGCAACATTGCTTTGGGAATGCTTTCAATTCCATGGCGCTATTGTACTCAGCTATAGAGGTCTTCTTCAATAACACAAACAATTCCAAATTAACAGATATGACCAGAACCTTTGAAATGATAAATCAGTATCATCTACTCCATATGCTTGGTAAACTTAATTCTGGATCAAATACAATAAGTTGGTTTGAAAGTTATTTCCAGAACAGAACAGAACATTACAGGTTCACTCTCTCTAATCACGGTACCATGAGCACAGGAGTGCCCTAAGACTCTGTACTTAGGCCTCTGTTATTCTCTATGTTCATTAACATTATATCTTCTAAACTGCCCAAACTTAACTATGTCTTTATGCCAATGACATCTTGCTGCTTGAGCTAAGTAAAGACATCACCACCCTGCAACATACACCGCAAACCGGTTTTACAAGATTATGTCAATGGACTAATAATAATATGCTGCTTATCAATCCTCAAAAACTAAATGTTATGATCTTTGGGACCCAGGAACACTTCTAAAATCTTCAAAATGTACAATAACTGGCACATCTGGCAATGTTTTTCCTCTTACATCAGAGAAAAACACCTAGAGATGACTCTGAACCCAGGACCTTCTCTGATAAACCACACTGACAATGTTATTGGCAAAACTATTCACCAAATTAAGCTATGTTATGAGGTCTCTCACTTCTTTACACCTACAGCCCACACTGCTACAGCTAGAAACATACTTATACCTAAAACTGAATATGGACTCCCTCAAACAACTTTTCACTCAAGCTCAAACACACACACATAAAACACAAACTGGTATAACAACATTTAAAGATTTTTATTCCTTGCACAGCTACAAACCCACCATTAGCAAATCCTGAAGCAAGTTAACTGGCTAACCGTTGATGAAGAAAGAGAGATGAAGAAGCAACTTAACTTTTTAGCTCACAAATTTACAAAATATTAACTATGGGACGCTGTCCTAATTTAAGAATCAAATTACAAATCAAACAACCAAACTACATATTGAGAAGTCGTCAGGAAGAACCTCTGACCCTCATCATACTGTGTTTCAAACTTTCACTCAACAGATGGCATTTCTAAGCTGGGCCATGCAATTTGGAATCATCTCCTAGTAAAAGTGAGACAGCGAGACATAGGAAATGTTAAAAAGCAAACCAAAAGAATATTTGTTTAAACATTTCAAATACTTATGCTTTCAGAATGATGGCTTGTCCTTGCTTCTCATGCAGAGGCTAAATCTGTTCATGTAAAATCTTAGCTGCTGATCCATGAATGTTTGCCGAATACTGACCTTAATGTACATACTGTAAATAAATATACTATATGTATTGTCGTAATTCTAATTCACGATTTAGTCTATGCACTGCTGTTAGGTTTACAATGCACTAGTGTGCTTGGGTTGTGTCAAAAAGGGTCTATCAACCAGTCGTCTACTTACCTAGTTATCAATCTAAAAATAAATGCATATTTATTTTCCCCAGAAAATTAGTTAAGAGAAATAAACACTATTCTTCTGCCTGTTGGCATGGTTGTCATCAGGTAGTTTCATGCTAGCATTGCTATTGGGATTGCTCAAGTATGAAATGGTGATGTACTGAAACCCAGTGGTTGATTTCTAGTGATACAAACACCAGCATAAAACCTGAACCAACTTTATTACTCCCTTTCTCAAAAGGCCAAAGCAATAACTTATTACGTTTACCTGTTTAATGACAAAGGGGAATATAGTGTCAGAAACTGAACCAGCCATGTGTCCCTTTTTCCTGTGAGAGAATGGTGTTATAACTTAGATGAGTAGCTACAGTATGTCAGCAGAACTCATTGAATCATGATACCATTCTTACCATCAGCTGACTGAGCACAAGGTGTAAGGTGGCATGATCGTCAGATGCCGAATGGTCATCAGTCAAACAGTACTGCCACTCGTTTCTGAATGCTGGTGCTTAAACGTATTGGAATTCATTTCTGTACCAACATTCAGAAATGAATGCTGACACTGCTTTTGCAATTAGGCCTGAGGCATATCAGCTCGTTGTGTCTGGTATAAGATTAAGAAAACTGCTTGCTACATACGTAGCAAGCATTTGGCTACAGTTTAAAATGCAGAATACGTTTTCTTTTTTGTTTTCAAATATAAGACAAGAAGACTTCTTTTTTTTTAAGTGAGGGAGATGCCAGATGGGGGAATGGCACAGGGCAACAGAATACCTAGCTAAATGTCAGGTATAATTTTTTACATATTTCATAGTTCTAGATGTAGTTAGTTTGTATATTAACATCCAACACAATCTGTGCATGAAAGCAATTGATCATTTTTTTGGTGATTATCCACGTACACTGTACATCAAGGAATTGCTCCTGTTTTGTCTAACTAACAATATTTTTATGTTCGATGGAATTTTATATAGGCAGAAACAAGGCACAACCATGGGGGCGGCTTATACCCCCATGTATGCAAATTTATTTATGGGCCTGGTAGAAAATCATCATATTTATAAAAGCAGGTTTTATGATTTATATAGACTTGATTATTGTAGATTTATAGATCACCTGATTTTTATATGTAAGGGAGGAGAAGAACGGGTTGATGCCTTTGTGAATTATTTGAATGACAATGAATTTGCTATTAAATTTGAAGGATTACAAACAGGGATGAAAGTTAATTACTTAGACATTACATTAGAAGTACTTGATATAGGAGCTATTAAAACTAACATTCATAGAAAATTTGATCAGCCCAATTTTATGTTTCATGCCACCAGCTGTCATCCCAAACATACTCTGACAGTGTGGTGAGCTACTTAGAGTAAGCAGGTTATGCAGTGATATATGAGAACAAACAGAGGAAATTGAAAGAGTAGCAGTAATGTTTAGTAAAAGGGGCTATGCTGACAGTATAATTAATGTAAATTTAAAAAGGATAAATAATAAAGGAAGGTCTTTACTGTGCAAAAAACAAAAGGCAGTAGTTTGATAACTGAACAGTGTCCGGACCAAAATGAAGAAATATTTTATGTGTCGATGTATAATTTATTTTCAGCTACCCAAGAAAAACTGCTATCTGAATATTGGAACTTCTTGAGAGAAGAGGTTTCTGCCCTTCAGAATGTAAGACTATGTTTCTCATATAAAAGAGGGTGTAGTATAAAGGACTTTCTAGTGAAAGGAGCTTACAAAAGACCACAGCTTAAAATTATGGAGGAAGTACCTATTGTGGGTCATTATGTCAGCATATAGTACCCTCATTCCCCATGATTAGTGTTAAAAAGTTTCAAACAAAGGGAGTTTTTACATGTAAAAGTAAGGGGGTAGTGTATGCTTTGAGCTGCGAATGTCAAAAGTTTTATATAGGAGAGACAAAAAGGTGCGTGAAGGAAAGAGTTAAAGAACACCTCAGAGATACCAAAAATCAAAAGGATATTAGTCCAGTAGCACGACATTTTAATATGAAACATCAGGGTAATTTGGAAAGTTTAAGGGTTTCAGTTTTAGAACAAGTAAAGGATGAATTTCTAAATGAAGAAAGTATTAAATATTTTTTAGTTTAATTAACTTTTAAAAAAAGTTTTTTAAGTTAATTGAATAACTGTTTAATTGCTTAAAGGCTAATATATAAGATGACTGTTTTTAGAAAATGGATGTACTCTGTTAAAGGCTATGTTGTAGACGAGGCACTAAAGTGAAGAGCATTGGAGTGAAGAACACTGGTTTTGGAATAAAATAACAAAAAAATCCTGCAGTCTAATTCCTGGAGTTCGTTGTGATATATATTATTACTTCGTTTGGTGGTTTTTGGTTATAATTTTTTACAGTTTGTAGACTCAGAAGAAATGTGTTGTCTTGTTTACTAAAAGGCCTCAGTTTCATTTTCTCTCCTTTTCCTTCCTTTTTATTTTTTTTCATATTGTTAAACATCAGTCTTGACATGGGGAGATAAAGCACTGAGGAGAAGGGGCATTTGTGAGCTGCCATGCATCTTCTGAGGAGGGGTAGTACATGCAAATGCAGCCAGAGGGTTGCATTCAATTCACCAAGCCACCTCTCGGTGTGAGCCTTCCATATGGGTACTTCTGTTTGCATGGAAGAGGTGCAGTGTCCCTCATAGTACTGTGGGTCACACCTCCATGTCCACGGACAGAGTTTGGGTCATACAAACAAAAGCATTGATGGTGGGTGGCCTGTGTGACGGCACCTTTTGCTGGCTCCTGCCCATGATGAAGAAATGGATCTGCAAGAGTACAGAAGGGAATATGATCAGTAGACAATGGGGAACAACATCAATGTAGAAATAATTCATTGTTATATTCTACTGTTTTTTCAGTAAAAATATCCAGCAGCTACTATCAAGCTCTTTTAATAACGAAAGTGGATGTTGGTACTTTTTCCTGAGCAAACAATAATCTTATAAGAATAACTTTCCTGTAAGTGGTCTAGACTGTTTGTAGTCTTCTGAGCCCAAGCCTCTTAGAACTAGCCAGTCTTCTAGTTTCAGCACTCAAATCTGTTTCTTTGAACTCAGCACTTGTTCAGAACTCCTTGTAAGCACTAAATAAGCTGCAAATTACTACAGCACTCAACTTTCCTCACTTGTCTACAGGAAAGCAGTTTTTAGTACTTAATAAATATGCACCTATCCAGGCATGTCTAAGGGTCAGCTCCCGGTGATTTCTCCTGTCTACCTGATGAATCTGGGCATCTTGGGGCAATGCAGCAATTGCCTCGTGTACACAGGCAACCCTCTCCTCCTACCACCCAACACTACAACCTATGAGAGATGCACTTATATAGCCAAACTGGAAGCAAAGCTCTCTTCATCCAAGACTGGACTAGACAGTCAAGAGAAGAAGGTAAACACTTGCACCACACCACACTCATCACATAGTCCCTCAAAACCTACACCACCAAAACACACACATAGAAATACAAAACACACACTTACATTCATGGAGGCTCTCAATAAAAATCTGCCCAAGCATTAGGGACCTCCAAAGCAGAAACACAAGCAAACTCCACCCCCCAACACAACCCAAATGACACATAGCCCACAAACTCAGTGTGCCACCCAACCACAGCCCATAAGGCATAACAACGTACCCAGCACTCTAGTCATAGGTGACTCTATAGTCAGGCACACTGATGTTCCACTCACCAGGCTAAACAAGGAGAAAGTTACTGTCAGCTGCCTGTCAGGTGCCAGGATCCACCATATAATGCATGCACTCAGGTCACTCCACAACAAGTACAAATATGACACTGTCATTGTCCATGCTGGTGCGAATGACTTGAGACGTACCTCCCAGGACTACATGAAAAGAGACATGGAGGAGCTCTCCGATCTTGTAGCCCAGGCAGGTATGACCCTAGCCCTGAGTAGCATCCTGCAATCACCCAGAATGATACCACAGTACAAGGACAAAATGATTGACTTCAACAATTGGCTAAGCTTCTGGTGTTATTCTAAGGGGATCCAGTATTTGTCTACCTGGGACGACATGATCGACAGACCACGATGCTTTGCCAGAGATGGCCTGCACCTGTCACCCTTGGGATTCCGGATACTGGCTAAGGCTCTTGCCACCCCTATAGTGCCTTTTTTAGGCAAGGTTCAAATGACAAATTCACCACCGTAACAGGTACAAGTAAGCAAAATCTGAGGGTAATGCTACTCAATGCTAGAAGTCTAAACCTCAAAATGCACTCACTCGAGGTACTCCTTAAAATGGAAAACATCGACATCTGTGCAGTGACAGAGACCTAGTTCAAAGCTCCAGAGAGCACCCCTGCATTACCAGGCTATAATTCATACCACACCTTTCGGCCACCTAACCTGGAATGAAGCACTAAAGGTGGAGGCGTGTCCATATTCATTAAGGATATCCACACCTCCAGGCTAGTTGCACAGCATAATGCAGCTGAGACTATCCAAGTGCAACTAACTCTGGGAAGACCGCAATCCAAAATTGTAGCTTGCTACAGACCCCCCACCATGCCCCAGGATTCCCACTCCTCATTTCTTGATACACTGGAAAGTATTAGGGTACAACCCAACACCCTAATAATGGGCGATTTCAACTACCCCACCATTAAATGGGAAAACTACTCATGTACCAACTCTTTTCCTCAAAGTTTTCTGGAATTCATAAATTCCAAAGCCTTGGATCAACTTATACACACCCCCACCACGAGCAGCAATATCCTAGACCTGGTCATTACCAACATGGGCAACCGGTGTTCCACACCAGAGGTCAATTCCTCGTTGGTCAGATCCGACCACAAGCTAATCACCCTAGACATCCACATCCTGCCCCCACCCTCAATTAGGGAAACCACTGTAAAAAAACTTCTCTAAAGCCAACTTCACACTTCTTAAGACAGAACTGGCAAACTTCATGACACCCATGCAGATGGACAATAGAGGTATGACTGCTGAATCCTACACAAATGCACTTTACAAGCACTTACACGAGTGCATGGATCATGCTATCCCTAATAGAACCAAGATGCTAGCCTCCAAAAAAGGAAGCCAATCTGGTGGTCCTCTGCCATAAACAAACTCTACAACAAAAGAAAGAAACTGTTGCAAAAAAGAGTAAAATCCCATGACTGGAGGAACTCCTTGGTCAACCTCAGTAAGAAGCTAAGATCCCGCATAAAATCCTCCAAAGCTAGTTATGAAAACAAAATTGTCACTGACTCTAAAGACAACCACAAAGCATTCTATAGCTATGTCAAGAATCTCAATGGCAACACTCAGATCTGCTCTGAGTTACAGCACAATGGCACTAAATATACAGAACCAACTGATATTGCCAACATCCTGGCAGATAGGTTCAGTGCTAACTTTACCCCCCCTCACCCCCTAGAGGGCTCATCTCTATACCGGAACAATGCAAAGTTCCTGTAATCACGGCTGCACAGGTATAAAACACACTCTCCAAAGCCAAGAACACAGCATCCATGGGACCTGACAATATCCCAGGCTGCTTTCTACATGAACTACAGAATGAACTGGCACCCCACCTAAGTACCATGTTCAATCATAGCCTCACCTCAGGCTTTGTGCCCACTGAATGGCGCACCGGGATGGTTATCCCACTCCACAAAGGGGGAGCCATGATGGACCCCGGGAACTACCGCCCCATTAGCGTGATGAGCCTGGTCTGCAAGGCCACGGAACGTATCATCATGGAACTTATAAATCATCATGGAACTTATAAACAAAGACATTGGTAATCTCCAAACTCTGGACCCTACTCAATTTGGGTTTGTAAAAGGCAGATCATGTCTCCTAAACTGATTGACTTCTTTGAAGCAGTCACCAAAGCCATAGATGAGGGTAAGGTGGTTCACACAGCTTATCTAGATCTCGCCAAGGCTTTCAACACCATCCCACACTCTGGAATTACAGATAAATTCACTAAACTAGGTATAAATCCCTATGTCACAAGATGGGTTGCCAACTGGTTCATGGACAGAACCCACAATGTGGAAGTAGCAGACTCCAAATCCGACTTCAGACCAGTGACAAGTGGAGTACCACAGGGTTCAGTCCTGGGTCCTCTCCTGTTTGGTATCTACTTCTCTGAAGTACAGGCTAACACAGAAGGTCTTTGGTTAACAAAGTTTGCAGATGACTGCAAACTAGGAGCCATAACTGAAACTCCTAACGATGCGGACATACTACAAAAGGGCCTCACTTTGACAGATGCCTGGTGTCAAAGCCATGGCCTGAAGCTCAATGCCAAAAAGTGTATTGTCATCCCCTTTGGTAAAAACTTTGTACCCATGAACTACCACATAAGTGGTTGTCTACTTAATGCCGAAAGTGTGATAAGAGACCTTGGGACACAGGTGGACAGTAGTCTCTCCTTTGATAATCACATTGCTACAGTGGTCAGGAAATCCTTCTTCATAGCTCACCTCATCACAAAAGGTTTCTCATTCAGGAAAAAAAGAGGTAATTGTTCCCCTCTACTCATCACTCATTCGACCCATTATAGAGTACAATGCCCCTTTTGGTATGTACCTCACAAGACATCTACAACAACTGGAAAGGCCACAGAAATACCTCAAAAAGAGGATTACCGGCCTCAAACAGATGCCCTACGCAGACCGTCTAAAAAAACTCCAGCTTTATTCCGTCGCATATCGCCTACTCAGAGGTGATCTCTGCCTAATATACAAAGCTGTGTCAAACCCAGAGCTGTTGGACATGCTCCACTTAAAGAAATCCCAATCCCTCCGAGTTACATGCTCTAGGGAACTAAACCTTGTCACGACAATAAACACAGCATGCTGGAAATAGGTTCATAGGTTAGTACTAGGCTAACTGCCCTTGTGAGCCATTTTAAGCCTAGCCAATTATCCCCTGTGAGATTCAAACCCTGTATCTTGTGTTTGTAATGCAAACACCTTAACCATTAGGCCACCCTCCCAACCCCACCTTGCCCCAGAGACTCTGGAACAGACTACCTATCGCAAACAGAGCTCTTCATTAGCACTCTTCAAGGAAAATCTTGATGATTGGATGGGAAATAGGAAATTCACCCCAGGGATCATTTCTGTGGCTCTGCTCGACAGAGGCACATGAAAATAATTTTCTTGGGTGGCGAAAGCCAGGGTACCTTTTTGGCTAGGCTTATATAGGCCCTAGCGCTAATAGCCTAGTACCTATCTATGAACCTATGAAAACCTAATTTAATTTCTGTTGTATTAATGATTTTTAGAAAACTCAAAAAAATGTTCTTGAAAATGAAAGGGGACCCTAGATTTCAAAAGGGAAAGTGAGAGGGACAGACAGAAAGAGAGAGAGAGGAAGAGACGATGAAAACAATCTGAAGACAGAGCATCATGAGATTTGTCACAGCACCTCTGTGAAGCCATCCTCCAGACAAGACAGATCACTTGTATCCAACAATTAGTGATACTCAAGTGAATTTTAAAAGGTCCCATGGCAACCACTAATGAAGAGAGAATCTTCCCAACTGGACTGCCCAAATCACTCCTGATCAACATAAGTAAGAACCCAACTCTCACTTACAAAAGGGCAGCAAATCAAGGATTTATTTATTTATTTATTTCAGTTTGATTACCGGGGAAGTCCACTGGGCCACGAAAAACCCATTTTCAGTGGAGGCCCGGGGAGAAAAGCTCCAAAGGCAGTACAACTGGGAATTGCCTACCCAGCAACATGAAATACATCACTTAATCAGCTCCAACAAAAGGGGAGAAGATTAAAATACAGTATCTAGGGAATGGCATGTACAGGTAAAAGATGACTAAAAAAGACACAGAAACAGAAAAAGAGGGAGAGAGAGAGAGAGCAAAATCTTAATGTGAAGACAGGGAGAATTACGTTGCCCACTATGTTAGCAATCATGGCTTTCATGGTTACACTGCTATTGGGATTGCTCAAGTATGAAACCATGATGAACTGAAACTCAGCGGTTGATTTCTAGTATTATAAATACCAGCATAGAACATGACTCATTGTTTTTACTCCTTTTCACAAAAGGTCAAAGCAATAACCTAGTTATGTTTGCAGTAGTGTACGTGTGGCTCCTGGATTACATTTTGAAAAGACCTTATAATGAAAAAAAAAAAAATTCAATCTCAAGAAAAAATAAGAAGTTCAGTTCCTATTCAGAATTCCTCCTCCATAGATGACCTTTCCTTCTACTAATGCACCCATGGAAGATAAGCTATATGGGAATTCTGCAGCTGTAGCAAAATATGAGCGATGGTGGGGCTGACAGAGGTTAAACAGAAGATACCCAAGTTCTAAAATGCAAGAAAGTACAGTTTTGTACCTACCATAAATATAGATGTTCGAGTGTAAACACTGCTGCAGTCATTACACTTGGGTTATCCTGCCGTCAGGCGGTTCCCCAGTCGACCTAATTTCCAAAGTCTTGGTCCGGTGTCGGTTGCTGTCACCTCCTCCCTGACGTCAGTGCGACAGGGGTATATAAGATGCAGCCAACGCCATTTTCTTCATTTTTTCTTGCCCCAGATGTCAGGTGCCCCCAAATAGGTAGGCAATTCAAATTGCTAGTAAAGTATACATAAGAAAAGCAAACAACAACTTTCAGTTACCAGCAAATACTCCCCATTAGGTAGTAAAGGGTAGAAGACATAGGTACGTACCAGCAAGTAATGGGGGAAGGAGGGAGGGTAACCTGGACTGCAGCAGTGTTTACACTCGAACACCTACATTTATGGTAGGTACAAAACTGTACTATGTCCATCATGTTACACTGCTGCAGTCATTACACTTGGGTGGAATCCCAAAGCTGAGGTAGGGTGGCTGGTTCTATAAGGCATTAGGGGTGGCTATAAGGCCCTGCAGCACAGCAGTGGCGAAGCCAGCTCTGGATTTGGAGTATAAAGGCAAATGGTAATGCTTGGTGAAGGTATGCACAGACCTCCATGTTGCTGCTTCCAAAATATCCTTGGTGGGTACTCCTCTGAGGTAGGCAGTTGAAGCCACTGTTGCCCTGGTGGAGTGAGATCTAATGATGCTAGGTACAGGCTTCCCATGGTGTGTATAGCAGAAATGTATACAATGTCCTATCCATTTTGAAATAGTCTGTTTTTAAATGGCTTTTCCCTGTGCTCCTGCAGCATATGCTACCAATAATTGCTCAAATTTTCTGAAAGCTTTGGTTTTGTCCAAGTAGAAGTGTGACTGCCTGTGAATGTCCAAAGAATGCAGAAGTTTCTCCCCTTTATTCTGTGGTTTTAGATAAAAAGTTGGCAAGTGAATAGTTTGGTTTAGAGCCACACTTGATACCACCTTTGGCATAAACGTAGGGTTAGTTCTTAAAGACATCCTGTCCTGGTGGAAAATGAGGAAAAGTTCCACTGCCATTAGTGCCTGTAATTCTGAAACTCTTCGTGCTGATGTTATTGCCAGTAGCAGACCAGTTTTCCAAGAGATATATTTTAATTCTGCTGTGTTGGCTGGCTCAAAAGGAGGTAAAGTTAATTTTTCCAAAACAAAGTTGAGGTCCCAAGTTGGAGTAGGTGCTCTACGGAGCGGTCTTATGTTTTTAGCCCCTCTGAGGTACTGTTTTAGCAAAGGATTAGAGAAAATTGGTGGATCCGTATTGTAATGAGCAGAAATGGCAGAGGCGTGGATCTTGATGGATGAAAAGGAAAGGCCCTTGTCCAGCATCTCAGTTAAATATTGTAGTATCTGAGGAATGTTTAGGACAAGAGGGTCAAGGCTGTGAGCCTGGTTCCAGGCACAGAATCTCTTCCATTTATCCGAATAGGCTTTCCTGGTACTAGACCTTCTGGCCTCCAGAATGACATCCATAACAGCTTTGGAGAGAGGCATTGCTTGCTTGACTAAGGAATTTTCCATGCAGCTAGGTTTAAGGTCTTTAGCTGGCTGTGAAGTATCTGATTGTTGTGCTGAGTCAGCAAATGTGGGATTTGAGGCAAAATCCACGGTGGTTCTTGTGCTAAGTTCTTTAAGATTGGGTACCAGTGCTGGCGTGGCCAGTCTGGTGCAATCAGGATCATCTTTGGCTCTCCTTGCCTGGCTTTTATGAGTACCTTTGGAAGGAGAGGTAGAGGTGGGAACGCGTATACTTGTAGCTTTTTCCAGCTGAATGAAAGGGCATCCACTTTCCATGCTTGTGGATGGTAACTCCTTGTGCAGAATTTCTGTAGCTGGCAGTTCTTTGGGGATGCAAACAGATCTATGTCCGGGCTCCACCATTTCTGTGTTATCATTCTGAATATTTGTGGATTCAATTCCCATTCTTGGGGATCCATGATGTTTCTGCTTAAGTCATCTGCCAGTGCGTTTTTCTCTCCTGGCAGGAATTGTGCTTGCAGATTAACTTGGTAGTCTAGAGCTGTGTTCCACAAGGTCATGGCTTATCTGCAGAGGGGGTAGGAGTGTGTGCCCCCTTGCTTGTTTATGTACCACATAACTGTGGTGTTGTCTGTCTTTAGTAATAGTTGTCCTGGATGCAGCAGGTCTTTGAAAGCTATAAGGGCATTTTGTACAGCTAGCATCTCTTTTTGATTGATGTGAAAATGCCTTTGTTCTGTGGGCCACTCGCCCTGAATACATTTTCCTGCCATGTGTGCTCCTCAGGTGTAATCCGATGCATCTGTTGTCAGTGTTTGCCTGGCTGTGGGTTGAGTAAAAGGCTGTCCCTTGTTGAGGTGACAAGCTTGAGCTCACCATCGAAACTCCTGTTGAAGGCAAGGAATTAGTGGTATAACTGTTTCCAAAGTTTGACAGTGTTGAGACCATACACTCTTTAGGTACCATTGTAGTTTCCTCATATGCAGTCTGGCATATGGAATTAGTAGTATGCAAGATGCCATGTAACCCAAGGCCTGCAGAATTTTTCTTGCAGGGAGTTGGGTCTTTGTTGCCATCAATTGAAAGTATTGAGTCAGTTGTCCTTGCTTCTCTGGCATGAGATAAGCCATCTGGGCCGTTGTGTTCAAGCTGGCACCCAGGAATATTATCTCTTGTGAGGGCACTAGTTTTAATTTCTTTTCGTTTACTGTGTACCCCAGGCAACTTAATAACTTTTTTTTTTACGAACGCCAGATGCTTTAGAAGAATGTCCTTGCTCTCTGCTTGAATCAGGCAGTCGTCTAGGTACGGATAAATTTGAATTCCTTTCTGTCTGCAAAATGCAATTACTGGTGCCAGGCACTTTGTGAAGACCCTGGGTGCAGTAGATAAGCCAAAGGGCAGTGCAGAGAATTGATAGTGCATTGAACCAGCTATGAATCTGAGGTATCTTCTGCAGTTTTGTCTGATAGGGACATGCAGGTATGCCTCCTTGAGGTCCAAGGTCACGAGCCAAGCTTCCTTGCCCAGCATGGGAAGAAGCTGCTGTAGTGTCAACATTTTGAATTTCGGAACATCCAGGTAAGTGTTTAGAGAAGAAAGATCCAGAATGGGCCTCCAGGCTTTGTCCTTTCTGTGAACCAGAAAGAGTCTTGAGTAAAATCCTTGTGCTTGCTCCTGTGGTGGTACCTTCTGAATAGCTCTCATGTCCATGAGTGCTGTAATTTGTTTTTGAGCCTCTGCCCATTGATTTGGTGGCAGATTTGGCATTCCTTTTAACCTTGGCAGAGTGTGGAAGTGGAACCTGTAACCTTGAGATACAATGTTGAGAACCCATTTGTCTTTGGTGATCCAATGCCAATTGTGATAGAAAAGTGCCAGTTTTCCTCCTAAGGGTCTGCCAAGAGAGAGCTGTTTGGCAGCTGTAGTGGGAAGTCATTGAGACTGCTTTTTATATGGTTGGGGCCTGTCTTCCCCTTCTTTCTGGCCTGATGCACCCCATTGTCGAGGCCTGTAAGGACCTTGTGGTTGACCTCTAACTCTTGGACATCTGTATCTGCCCCTTTGAGGTCTGTCTGTAACTGGAAAGTACCAATTCTTTGCTGGCCAATTTCTGCTAAATCGAGGAGGATGAACCTGTAAGAAATCCTTCACCGTTTGCATAGATTTTGCCTTATCCTCCATCTTCTTTAATACCTCTTCTGCCTTAACTCCAAATAACACATCCCGCTGCAAAGGTGCATCCAATAATTTTGCTTTAACATGATCTGGTAACGTATGTTCTTTTAACCAAGCATGTCTTAGGTTCATAGATTCATAGATTAGTACTAGGCTAACTGCCCTTCCGAGCCATTGTAAGCCTAGCCAATTATCCCTTGTGAGACTCAAACCCTGTACCTTTTATTTGTAAGGCAAACACCTTAACCATTAGGCCACCCTGCCAACTTCTCTACAGGAGGCCTCTAAAGAATCAAAACCACATTGCAAAGTATGTTTTCCCACTTGTTCAGCTGCATGCAATAAATCCTGCATTTCTTTAAAATTAGGAGGATCTGAATCTGGAAGCATTTTTTGTTTCAACTGAGACATCAAAAATTGTTGATATTTTAGCATGTGAAACTGGCAATTTAAGGCTCTCATTGCTAAAGTTGCAGACGTATATACTTTCTTTCCCCATCTGTCTAATGCTCTGGAATCTCTGTCAGAGGGAACTGGGTTTTTTGCTGATGAGGCCTTAATTCCTTTGGGTCCCTGAGAAATAGTTTCAGGGTCAGCAACAGGGCTTTTATACAGAAATTTGTGTGAATCAGGAACTCTGTAATATCTGTCAGGTTTAACAGGGGCTGGAGGCAAGGAGTCAGGATTTAAGCTGGATTCAGTATACACATCATCCACAATATCTAACACTGGCAGAATAGCAAGGGGTCTGTGTTGAGGTAATAAAAGGAAGTCTCTGAGCCTTTTCTTGGATTCTGAGTAATCCTGGCCTTCCCAATGGAAATACTCCCTCATGGTGTGTAAGGTTTCCCCAAAGGAGTAGTCCTCAGGCGGAGAGGCTGATGGAATAGATTCTTCAGCATCAGAATCCTCATAAGGGGGTAAAGAATATCCTAGGTCTGAGGATGAATCTGAAGAAATGGACACCTGGTCGGATGAATCATTAGTCTGCATCCTGTCTAGGCCTTTTATCAGGAGGGGGATGGGACCCCCTGATCAGGGTGATTAGGTCTTCGGCCATTTTGAGCATTTGTTTCTTAGGCATGGAGGCCTGTCCTGGAGAATGCTGTATTTGTTTCTTTGTTTTTAAGGGAGGCTTAGACTTAGCAGAGGGTTTAATGCTTAACTGAGTAGGTCTGAAAACACCCTCTGAAGTTGTGGATTGCTCAGCTACTTCGGTTCCCTCTGAAGGGTTAGTTTCGGTAGGCTGAAAAAACTTGTGCATCTGAAGGCCCAGCCAGCTCCACGTGGGAGTCGGAGGCGGCCTGTGGTTCTGCAGAAGCGGTCGTCAGGGGCTGCGAAGGTGCCTCGCTGAAAACCGGAGAACCGATGACCGGCCTAGAAGAGGCCTCATCGTCAGTTTTGGGCCTCGGATGCCTGTCCTTGTCTTTGCGCTTTTTATGTATTCCGGTCATCGGAAGTTCCAACGGCATGGTGTAATTGAATTTTCTGCCAAAATAATGTCGGGCAAAATCAAACTGACGTTTAATAGTGCGCTTGTTAAACCTAGCACAAAACCGACAACCAGTGACGTCGTGGTCTGGGCCTAGGCATGGGATACAATAGGAATTTAAATCCTTATGAGGTATTTGCTTCCCACAAGAAATACAGTTATTAACTTTTACTGACATCGGTCTGAGGCAAGAAAAAGTTTCCCCAATGGGGTACTTAGCTTTGTAGAAGACTTTGGTTCTGGATTCGGAATGAAAATCTTAGGAGTCGGCCGACAGGCACTTGCGAACTGCTTTTGCTTCGGGCACCACGCGGCAAGAAAAACTGGAGAAAATGGCATCAGCTGCATCTTATATACCCCTGTCGCATTGACGTCAGGGAAGAGGTGACAGCAACCGACGCCGGACCAAGACTTTGGAACTCAGGCCGACTGGGGAACCGCCTGATGGCAGGATAACCCAAGTGTAATGACTGCAGCAGTGTAACACGATGAACATCAGACAAACAGACTGCATAAAAAGACAACTAGGTTCATCTACTCTGCCACTGGATACCCACTACAACTGGTATGCCTAGAAAGAGTAGATCAGTTCCTCGGATCATTTTACCTACTCAGAATATCTAGGATGGATCCTATGGATGGGTTTTTCTTCTTAACAACTTCCAGTAAGCATCTTTCTTCTGAAAGCCCCCAAGCTAGAAGATGGATGCACTGCTGAGACACATATCATTAATGTTATGCAGGGATGCATGTTCCCAACAATCAGGCCATGTTACAACACTACCAAATAACAGCCTGCAAATCAAGACAAACAATGAAGGTACGGCAACCAACTACTAGCAGGTGATTTGCCAATATATACCACCTGAATTTACAGGGACCTCCAACAGCTGATGATGGCTGGAGAGAGCACCTTCTTGTAGGGGGGGCAGAGGGAGAAGAACTCCTTACCAATCAAGGAGGATCCTTTTAATGTATTAACTGATGTGGTGAGAACATTTCTTTTACATGTAACACTGAGGAAGTACAGTTGAATCCCACTTGCCATAATTGTAGATAATCCATTCATTCAATAGGTTCATAGGTGTTTAACAGGCTAATGACCACAAGGGCCTTTTTAAGCATAGCCATGCATCCCAAATCTCTGACAAGTTCTGTTACCCTTCATAAGTGTAAGCAGGGGCCTGGGAGATGAACCATTTACAGGCTGCCTGTGTCCATTAGAGACATAGGTATAAATATAGACCCCTAAGTTTAATCAGGGATAAATTTTATGTTTCCCATCCAATTGTCCAAGTTACACTTGAATTGGATTATGGAGGGACTCTGCTTCACATGAATGGGTCACCTGCTCCAGAGAAGGGGTAGTCTCTGGTATACATACCTGTCTCTCCATCATGTCCTAGTTATATCACAGGCAAGATTTAAGTCTTTAGAATGAGTAATTATTATGCTGTTTGTTTTGTGGATATGCAGGAGGTCCAAAAGAGTGGGGTCTGACAACGCCTTGTAGGAGACAGAAAACAGGAATAGGGCCTTGATGTAGTCTGCATATAACATTTTACTTATGCCCTGTATTCTTTTACTAAGGAACCTCTGTGGACATTCCAGTTGTTGGGTATGCCTGGTTAGGTACAAACCTAAGGAGGCACTGTACTCAATGATAGCTCTGATGAATGCCAAATACAGTGGATCAATGACTTCCTTGGAGCTAGATGCCATACCTTTGTTTATAAGTTGCTCAACATAGATTGCTTTCCTCACTACTGTAGACACATGACGGTCAAAGGTTAGATTACTGTCTATGTGTGCTCCTAATCCCTGCATTCTGTCTCCTACAAGGCATTGTCAGACCCCACTTTGAAAGAGCTCCCACCAACAGTCAAACAACTGCTTGCTATGGAACCTGGTGACAGCTCACCCAATGTTTTCCCCCTTAAAAAGGAAAAAGGAATGGGCAGTCTTGACAGGCCTTGGAGGATAAGAGTTCTATTTGGCAAAGCTTTGGTCTCCACTACCTTCAGTTCACAGCCAGGTGACTTGAGGGACTGTTGATATAAGGCTAGATGGACCCAGGGCCAACCCAATTAGTCAAGACAAAGGTGGCACAGACACCCTGGGACTCATCATTCAGGGTAATGGTTGACATTCTTCTTCTCCTAGTTGTTAAATCAATGCAATTCCTTGGACCAGTTGGTTGACACCCCCAGAAGAGGTGAAAATATCCTGGACTTGGTATTAACCAACATGAGTAACCACTGCAGTATCCCAACAGTGTCATCATCCTTGGAAAGATCTGACCACAAAGTGGTCACTTTTGAAGCCATCATCCCCCCACCCCCCAGCTAGGGTCAAACAAAAAAACTTCTCCAAAGCTGATTACAACCTCCTGAGGGGTATAAACAGCTTCATAGCTCTCTCCCCCTCCATAGGAACTGGCACATATGTCCAAACCTACACCAAAGTACTATATGAGCATTTATACAGCTGCATGGAATCAGGAATACCCAACAGGACGAAATCATCCTCCTCAAGGAAGAGTAAACCTGTCTGGTGGAATCTGCAAAAAATAAACTCTAATAAAAGGAAAAAATTGCTGTCCAGGACCAAAAAGGAGTAGGTGCCTAATTGGAAGCAATCTCTACTTAGCCTGAACAAGCAAATAAGAGCACTAGTGAAATCCTCCAAACCAAACTTCGAGTCCAAACTGGCCACATCTACTAAAGACAATCATAAGGAATTCTTCACATATGTCCGCAGTCTCAAAGGAAGTACCCAGATCTGCTCAGAAATGGTGGTCAAGGATACCACATACACAAATGCTGTAGATATAGCCAAAATGCTGGCATGCAGGTTCAGTGAAAACTTCACCCTCTGTCCCCCATCAGTAAATCAGAACATCCCTAGTACCTGCCCCTCTCCTCTTATTTCTAAGGATTAAGTCATCGCTGCCCTCTCAACAGCAAAAAATAAAGCCACCATGGGACTTGATAACATCCCAGGCTGCATCCTACATGAACTCAGGCAGGAACATGCAGCACTATTAGTCACCCTATTTAACCAAAGCCTGAGTACCAGCTTCATCCCAGCTGAGTGGAGTATAGCCACTGTCATCCCTTTGCACAAAGGTGGAGCTTCCACCGATCCAGGAAATTATAGACCCATCAGCCTAATTAGCCTGATCTGTAAGGCCATGGAGCAGATTATCATGGACCTCATTAACAAGGATATTGGCAACCTCCAAACACTTGATTCCACACAATTTGGTTTCGTCAAGAGGAGGTCATGCCTGTTAAATCTGGTCGACTTCTTTGAGACAGTCACCAAAGCCGTGGACGAGGGGAAGATGGTGCACACTGCCTACCTTGACCTGGCCAAAGCCTTTGATACTATTCCTCACTCAGGTATAATAGATAAACTCTCTCAACTAGGCATCAGTCCATACATTACCAGACAGGTAGCAAAATGGCTCACTAATAGAACCACCCTAGTCAAAATAGGGGAAGCCACCTCAAGCAGTAGACCTGTAACAAGTGGTGTACCCCAGGGAACAGTCTTGGGGCCTCTGCCATTTGGGATATACTTTTCTGAGGTGCAGGCCAAAACCAGTGGGCTATGGCTGACCAAGTTTGCAGATGACTGCAAGGTGGGTGCTGTCATCAATTCCCCTAGTGATGTGGACATCCTCCAAGAGGGTCTCACCCAAACAAATGACTGGTGCCAGAAACATGGCCTCATGCTGAATGCCAAAAAATGAATCATCACCACCTTTGGGGAGAGTGATGTCCCCACAAACTATCACATTAATAATAAGGTCCTAAGCAAGCAATAAGTTGTGAGGGACTTGGGCTCCCAAGTTGATAGCAAACTGACTTTTGACCACCACATTGCCTCTGTTGTATGGAAAGCTTTCTACACAGCCCACCTCATTAGTAAGGGTATCTCATCCAGGGACAAGGTGGTCATAACATCCCTGTATTCTTCCCTTATAAGACCCATTATTAAGTAAAATGCCCATTTTGGCATGTACCTCACAAAGAACATGCAGCAGCTGGAGAGACCACAGAGCTTGCTCACCAGGAGAATCCAGGACCTCAAACGTCTACCCTACACAGACAGGCTAAAGGCCCTGTCCCTCTACTCAGTCTTCTACAGACTCGTCAGAGGTGACCTCTGTCTGGCATGCAAGGCAATCTCAGACCCCGCCTTGATGGGACTGCTGCATATTCGCAAGTCAAACGCCACTCAAATAACCCGCACGCGTGACCTCAACCTGGTCTGTAACATCAATAGGACTTGTTGGCAGGACAGATTTGTGTCCCAGAGACTCCCCTTTTGTGGAATAGACTCCCTATCCACGTCAAGCAGAGTACCTCATTAATCCTTTTTAAGTGCAACCTGGATAACTGGATGGGGAGCAGAAAATACACCCCTGGGATTCCACGTGTGTCCCTGCTGGACAGTGGCATATGGTGCCAATAGCTTAGTAACGTTCTATGATCCCATGATCCTAAGCCACCTCAAAACCAGAGGTCTAGAATGGAAAACAGTCGTCACTAATCCGAACCAAAGTCTGCACCATTAAAGCCTGTAAGTCTGTGGGAAAAAAGAGCAAGCTCTGGTAAGAACAGGCCCCAGTGAATCCCTTGAGTAAAGTCCCAGGTACATAAACTCCAGCATACCCCTTTAGATCTCCGAAGGTACCCTCCTTCCAGTCTCTTTCAAACAGAGCCTCTTTCTGTCATCAGTATGACACAGTCAAGTTTTAGTAACCCAAGAAACACAACAGAAGGGCAGGAAAATTTACCAAAGGCATTAAGGATTAAGACCAAGCTGGGTAAGCAGTGAAAAAGAACTGGCAAGAGGGTGGATGAGCTTATTTTATAATTGATATGCGAGTTACCAAAGGCATACACTTATTCCACAGTGTGAGAAATCCTGGAAAAAAAATGGATTGTGGAAAGCAGAAACTCTTCATCACCCATTGTACCTATCAAGGATGGTTTTCATTGTTAGCTCTAACCATTTAGATGCAAATATATAAAACAGTCTTGGATAAAATGTCATTAACCCATCAAGGTCAGCTGAAGGCACAGCTGCTTCCTCTGTTGTATGCTGTACCTTGAAAGCAAAAAAGGGGCATAGAAGTAAACATTGTTAACAGTCTGGTTTGGAAAACTTCAAATGATTTCAGCATCTTCAAAGGAAATCAACATGTAATCAAGGGCAACTGTCAAAATATGATTCTTCATCAAAATATTTTAAACAACTGTATTTTTTCTTAGTCACTACATAGCCTGAGCTGAACACAGATGCTTACTGGTTCAGTTCCAAAGTTCTTTTGCTTCTGTCATGCTCCTGCAGTGGTAGCTATAACATGAATGAGCTAATCACTGGCTCTACAATAGCAGAAAGTGGTGCTTACAGACGCAGACATCTGAAAAGCCTCATGTCAGCTGCTTTCTCCCAGAGAGTACCCATAAAGGAAATGGGGAAAAAGCAGACAAATGAAAAGCATAAAAATGTGAAACATGATGAAAGTCTCGCACTGTGACTAACACTTATGTATGAAGAGAAACATGCTGTTATAATTATTTCTACAGCTGAACTTCAAAGATCTCTTTTCTATACTAAGAAGACCTCTGGGAATAATGACATTTCAGTATTTTCCCAAGAAAGCATTGCAGCTGAGAAGCATTCTCAACCATTCCTGAATGGGTTTCCAAAGTCCCCAGTAGTAATTCCACTGCCAACACAATAATTAGTCAGTACTTGATAATCATATTTACCAGCTGTTCCACTCCCTAAATTTAAGCGATGGTAAACCAAAGCCTTGGAATACTCCTCTTAAAATCTGGTTCCAGAAGAAAACTTGGCTTGAAACATTGATCAAAATTAATTTCAGTGATAGCAAATATGAAATACATCCACTTGTTAACTCCTGCTGAAAACATTTAATTAAATAAGAAAAAGTCATATATCACTCACAGAAAATCACTATCTTCTGTTTGCAGAACATGAAAAAGCTCACATAGTGGGGTTGTGAACATATTCTGCAGAAAGCCTGGCAGTTAGTGCAGAAGATTAAGGCAATGAGCTATTAATGAGCTGCCTCATAGTCTGGGGTACGATTCCCACAGCATCTATTTACCTGTTGTGTGACTCTGAGCAAGTCATTTTACCAGATAATTTTCACTGGTTAAGTATCAAACATAAATACAGACATATCTACACGCATAAATAAATAGCTTGAAAATGATATCCCTTATCACTGTAGGTGGAGTAAAGTTCTCAAACAGAGCATAACATCTAGCACAAGCACCACATGCTGGATAATAATCCATTCACTTCTCACACAGATGAAGGAACTGGCTTCATCCTAGCGGAGTGGAGGACAGCCACTGTCATCCCTTTACACAAAGGTGGAGTGTCTACCGATTTGGAAAATTATAGAACCATCAGCCTAACTAGCCTGAACTGCAAGGCTATGGAATGGATTATCATGGACCTCATTAACAAGGACATTGGCAACCTCCAAACACTTGATCCCACACAATTTGGCTTCATCCAGGGGAGGTCATGTCTGCTAAATTTGGTCGACTTCATTGACACAGTCACCAAAGCCATGGATGAGGGGAGGACAGTGCACACTGCCTACCTTGACCTGGCCAAAGCCTTTGACACTATTCTCCACTTGGGCATAATAGATAAACTCTCTCAACTAAGCATCAATCAATATGTTACCAGATGGGTACCAAACTGGCTCACTGATACTGATCCATGTACTCAAAACAGGGGAAGCCACCTCAAGCAGTAGACCCATAACAAGCGGCATACCCCAGGGTTCGGTCTTGGGGCCTCTCTTACTTGAGATATGCTTTTCTGAGGTGCAGGAGTGGGCTATGGTGACTAAGTTTGCAGATGACTGTAAGCTGGGTGTTGTCATCAATTCCCCTAGTGATGTGAACATCCTCCAAGAGGGTCTCACTCAGACAAATGACTGCTGCCAGAAACATGGCCTCAAGCTGAATACTAAAAAATGCATCATCATCCCCTTTGGGGACAGTGACATCCCTACAAATTATCACATTAATAACAACGTCCTAAGCATGCAATCAGTTGTGAAGGATTTGGGCACCCAGGTTGAGAGCAACCTGACTTTTGACCACCATGTTGCTTCCGTTGTATGGAAAGCCTTCTACATGGCTCAACTCATAAGTAAGGGTATCTCATCCAGGGACAAGGAGGTCATAAAATCCCCGGATTCTTCCCTTATAAGGCCCATTATTGAGTATAATGCCCCCTTTCAGCATGTACCTCGCAAAGCACATGCAGCAGCTGGAGAGACCACAGAGGTTCCTCAGCAGTTGAAACAAGAACCTCAAACATATTCCATACACAGACAGGCTAAAAGACTTATCCCTCTACTCAGTTTCATACAGACTCTTCAGAGGTGACCTCTGCCTGGCACACAAGGCGATCACAGACCCCACCTTGATGGGACTGCTGCATATCCACAACTCAATCTCCACTCGAGTAACCTACATGCGTGGCCTCAACCTGGTCTGTGACATCACCAAGACTTGGCGGGAAAGATTTGTGTCCCAGATACTCCCCCATCTATGAAATAGACTCCCTCTCCACATCAAGCATAGTACCTCTTTACCCCTTTTTAAGCGCAACCTGGATAACTGGATGGGAAACGGAAAATATACCCCTGGGATTCCACCCATGTCCCTGGTGGACAGGGGCATTGGGTGCTGATTTGTCTAAACATGGGCTAAACTCTTGGCTAGGCTTATAAGGGCCTCAGGGCCAACAGCCTAGTGACCTCCTATGATCCTACGAACAGTCAAAAAGCAGTCTCTTAGGAAAAGACTTAATATGAGGCTGACTCAGTTCTGACTCAAATACTCAGTACTGCAGACTTCTCCAGTATTGCCATACTGCTGCAGTGATGGTCAACAGCATCAAATATTCTATCCTTCTGGTACAGAGATTATACAGCCACTTACACCATCAGTGACCCCAGGATCTGTTACAGAATCCAGGCACTTGAGATCCAGCTGTGTGTGTGTGTCTGTGTGGGGTGAGGGGGGTTTAAGTGTCCAGGGCAGCCTGCATCTCTTCTTTATCTTGCAGGGAGACAGGGATAGTGTCTATGACACTAGCAGGACCCTTGACGGATAGTGGTACTGTACAAAACAAAAGCACAGTACTGTGTGGTGTCAGCATGCAAACTAGGGCAACATACTAAAATCATCCTTCTCTCAAGATGATGCCACACTGCAATGTTTCCTCGACATCCGATATTCGGCCTTCAGATAGTGGCAGCCACGCTACCCTCACCTGATTACTGCACCTGGATGTCTTAGTCCAGTCTGATAGACTGATAACTAGGAGAGAGAGAAAGTAGAGAGGGTAGCAACTAGTAAACTGTCAGAGAAGGCAATACCCCTAGGGGTACTATGTGGTTGAAACAACAAAAACAAACAGCATGCAATACATAAAAAATATCCACTCCAGTCACAGGTGCACAGAATGTTTTTCCCTCCTGCCCCACCATAACCTTCAGAACAGCCTCCATCTTCAGTTCCTGTTAACTTCCCCACCCTCCAACCCCAACTAAAAAAGTGCCTTATATGTGACAGGGGTATTCTTAAAAATGTTTAAAATATTTTTCCTGGGGACCCTGTTGCTATCTGTCCACTGATGTCAATTAAATTGCAGCTAATATAATTCAAGCTATTCAGGATTTTTTTTTCTGTGTATGTTTTGCGTTTGTTACCTTACTACACATACATAGTATATTACAGTACAGTTATGAAGCACAACAGAGAATACAAATTAGCAAATGTAACAGACATGGAATTTGATTTTTACAGGTGCAGAAACTGAAGCAGACATTCTGAGATGCACATTACTAATATGAGAGAACTGAATTTATTTTTTAACAGCAAGTTAGCACAGAAAACATGATGAGCCTATGAAGAGAGAAGAGGAGCCCACCCTAGAAGTAAGAACAGCACTAAGGAAAATGAAGTCAGGGAAAGCAGCAGGCTCAGATGAGGAGACAGCAGATGTGATAAAGATGCTGGGTGAGACAGGGGAGAAATGGCTACTGACGGTACTCATAGCAGTGTGGAGAAAAAGGCATATCCCAGATGACTGGAGAATAAGCATATTAGTGCCCGCGTTCAAGAACAAAGGGGACCTCCACACCTGTGGGCAGTACAGAAGTATGGAACTCCTGTTACATTGCATCAAAGTTCTACAGAGTATGATTGATAAATGGATACACAGAGTAGTAGAAAGTATGGGAGATGAGCAGCTCATATTTAGATCAGGATGCAGCACAACTGACCCGATGTTTGCAGTGAGACAGATAAAGAGTCCAACTGGGCATTACTAGACTTAGAGAAAGTATATGACAAGGTCCTAAGAAAGCTGATCTGGGCAGTACTGTGGTGGTTCGAAGTCACAGAAACATTGGTAGAATTAGTGCAGGCTATGTAAAAGGACCCAGTGACTCAAGTACAAACAGTGTTCATTCTCACAGAGGGGTTCCCAGTGAGAGTGGGTGTATATCAGGGTTCAGCTCTGAGGCCACTGCTGTTCATACTGGTAATGGACTACATTAGCAAACAGGTCGAAGGGGGCAGATCAACAAAGTTGTTGTATGTGGACAATGTGGCATTACAGACAGACTCTGAGCAAAAACTTCAGAAAAGGATAGGGGAATGGAATGCAAAACTGAAGGCACATGGGATGAAAGTACCTGGGAGGGGTAGTTGAGGAGAAGGGAAGTCTGAATGAAGATGTCCGAGCTAGAATCAGAGGGACTGCAGCCAACTGGCATAGAGTCTCAGGTATAATTTATGACAGACGAATGCCAAAGCTGAAAAGTAAGGTGTACAAAACAGTGATGTAACCAGTACTAATGTATATTACAGCAAATTGGGCAGTAAAGACAGAGCAGATGAGCCCATATTAAGCCAAATAAACAAGCTTTCACCAATATAGACATAGTCATTCAATCTTCTATTACTTCTGGAGAAAATGCTCTCCAAATCATACAAACTTTTAACTTCCATAATTCATGATTCAGACTGCCTCTTCTCCAAATATTGGGATAAACACAACTCTCAAATATCTGAGAACCAGAAACTCTCTGCTATAAAAAATACTTTAGACTATTCCCCCTTCAAGAAACTCTTCTACACCCAGTTAATGATAAATAACAACGCTTACTACACTCCCTCTAAATTGAACAAGTTTGATTCTAGGAAACCCTCCTCATGTCCATGTTGTTCCTTTCCAAATGCTGACCTCCTACATGTTCTATGGTCTTGCCACCATTCACATAAACTCTGGTCCTCATTGAAAATCCGCCTACAGAAAATGGGCTACCATAAATCCACTCTCTCTCTTGGGAGTTAGCAATCCTTCACATTCCCACTAGAGATCTTTCTAAATTCGACACTCATGTGTTGGTTTTCATTTGCTCGCTTATGAAATTTTATATCACCAAAAATTGGCTTGATCATACTAAATTATGCTGGAATAACTTTAAGAATTTGGCCCATTCATACATCTCAGCACAGAAAACTATATTGAAAAGCCCTAAGAAGATTGCCCTCATCAAAAAAGTTTGGGAAAAAGTTTTAGATCTCATTAGCAGTGAATAATAATTCTGATTCCTCCTTTGGTCATGCAGACCTTGTTTTCCTTTTCCTCCTATATACTTCTCCTTATCTGTATGTACCCTTTCAATGGTTGCATTTTGGTTAACACTTGTACATATTGTATATAATTCATTAGTTTTTGTTATTTGTGTTAGGTTTTATCACATTACATGTTTGTTTATGTTCTGTATTTTCACCTAGTTCCTAAATACCAATACTCAATACATTGTGTTTTTTTGTTGACATTTTATGAATCAATAAAGTTTTTTGAGAAAAAAAAAAAAAAGACAGAGCAGATGAGGATGCTAGAGGTGATGAAAATGAAGTGCCTGAGATGTGTGGTAGGATGCACACTGTGGGACAGATGAAGAAATAACGACGTAAGACCAGAAGGCAAAGTAGCACAGATTGCAGAAGAGATCAAAGAGTACAGATTACAGTGATTTGGTCATGTGCAGAAAAGCAGAAGACAATCTGATGATGAAGATTTGAGACAGACAGGAAGAAGGTAAGAGGAAACGAGGGTGTCCAGCAAAGAAGTGGATGGACTGTGTGAGAGAAGATTTGCAACAGTTACGCATGAGTGTTGAAAAAGGCAGGAGTGTAGTATTGAATCGAGAGAGAGATGGCGACAGTTAACATGACACCTTGACCCGATGTAGAAAATGAGAAAAAGGGAGGGGGCTGATGATGATGATGATGACAATTAGCACAGATGTCAATCATCACAGATGACTAAGGCTATGAGTTGTTAATAAGCTGCTTATTTTAGTCCAAAGTTTAAATTCCTCAGCCTTCATTTGCCTGTGAGACTCAAAGCAAGTTACTTAATCAGAGTGCTTTATTGGGATGCACTGGAAAAAGGTATGAGTTTATTTGTGTTCTACAGTTGCTAATAAATAAATGAATGAATGAATGATGAATAAATAAATACAAAAATTGGCTTTCACAAACCCTTTTCAAGCAGGATCCTGACCACAGAAATGGATAAATGTGATAAAAATATAATATAGGTAAATAATAAGCGAACATGTATGCTATGAGGTATACAGAGGACATGCTTGGTAAAACCGTCACACAACAAAGTTTATACAAAGATGATGCAGAATTCATCACATCTCACAAAGCAGATGTGAGATGCATGGTGTGACACAAGTATCTGTATCTTTGCATTAGCAGCATCATAGTACAGATCATGAGGGTAAACAATGGGTGCAGCTGTTTTAAAACACAATGCACAGGAACATAAGAGGTCACTCAGAGAAGGTGCAACTGGAAATGTTATGACAGGCAAAAAAACACTTTATCACTTGGAAACAGGTAGACAAGTACACGTTCTTCCACTTCAGGTGATCAGAGTAAAAACAGGAGGCATGAAGCATGTACAGGACAGATGTACAGTAATGCTACACAGAAGCTAATGCTGTGAAGTCAGGTTGGGTGGAAACAGCCACAATTCCTATAGGGCAACACTGAAAAGACTTGCTAGCAAGTTGGTTATAGGATTATATTTCTGAGCTTCATGGCATCTGTATTTTTTTTTTTTGTAGATCAAAATAAACAACACAAGCTAAACCACCCTGTTAGTTCAAAGCAGGGCAACTATAAAACCACAGCAATTTTATTGTTCTGTGCAAGAAAACTGCATTATGTCATAATTGCTTTGACTTGAGGCAAACTTTAAAATAAGTTTAGTGAGTCACATAAAATTCTTCAGATTAGCCATTTAGAACAGAAAAAACTGCATGTATCTCTGTCTAACATAAACAAAACACATTTATTCATACATTAACAAGCTCAGTGAGCTGGTCCACTGATTCCTTTTCAGACCACACAGGCCAATGGTTGGACAAGTTGCTTTACATAAATCTTAGGTGGCTGTCAAGTTCATTGTTAGTTCTACAGCTGTTAAGTAAAGACAGTTAAGTACAGGTTTAATTTACATGTAAACATATGCAACTGCAAACATTATTAAAGCAGTCTTTGTGACAAGGCATACAAGAGGGGGTGATGTTTCAAATAAGGATGAAATACGCTACTAATAGTCTTCATGGTACAGTCTGTCACATTATACAAAAAAATTATTACAATTTTTTTAAACTTGAATATACCTTACAGTAGGGTAACCTAAGTACTGAGTTTACAAAATCTTAAGACAAATAAACATGAACATATGCCTCAAAAACAGAATAATAAAGCAACGCATGTCACAGACAGAAACTATATCATGTATATCTTTTTTAATGACAGATAAGAAAACGACAGTGATATTACAAATATTTACTATATAATCACCAAAAAAGTGCAAGGCTCTCTTGCAAAATGAAAACTACTAAATGCAAGATAATACAGACTGCTGCAAAAGACAAAAGCAATAAAACAGTGTGTGTGGGCTTGGATTCCTTACAGTTATGTTTTTATTTTCTATAGAATATTAACTTACAAAAGTTGTGTAACATGGTTTTGTTATATAATGCATGCTGTTATATAATGTAATGCATTACTAACAAACTAAAGTAGCACATTTACTTGCACATGGCAAAAAAACACTATACTGATGACTGATGCATATCTTATTAAACGTTATAAATGTACCTCAATAACAGAAATGAAAATTTAAAAAAAAGGATAAACGATTGGCCTTGGATCATAAAACACAATCGTATCTAAAATGAGTCTCAAGGACAACGGATTGCCTTGGAACACAGAACACTGTGATAGTGGGTAAACTATGAAAGGAAAAGAGTATTGAATTTATAGGAGTTTATGAAATTTGGAAAGTGATGATGAACTATAATTAAAAAATAAGTCTAATCTATTAAATCAGAATGACTGAACTGACAAAACTTAATACTTATTTTGCATTTACTCAAAACTGTATAGTCTAGGTAATGATTTTCAAACCTAACTATAAAATCTGCATATGTAACAAAAGACATAGTCAAGCTATTAGCTCAAGATTTCTATTTTTGGGCAACCCCAATAGAATGTCCTGTGTGACTGGAAAATTATTTTATGCTTTATTACCAAAAATGGTCACAGCTTGCTCCCCTCTCTTCTATTTAAAAAGCAGATCACCCTGAAATAATTACGGTTAAAATGGAAAAAAGTCACCTTTCAAATTACCTGTGGACAGATATGTGTCTACGCGGGCTCGTGCATGCATGTGTGTGTGTGTGTGTGTATGTGTGTGTGTGTGCGTGTATATATATATATATATATATATATATATATATATATATATATATGTAATTACATACATTTGTACATGCACACACACACACACACACACACACACACACACACACACACACACACACGTTCACACACACACACACACTAACTCAAATGAATTTCTAAAATCTATACAAAGCAGAACCTCGTTATTATTAATGAGACAGAATCTGGTTAATTATAGATACAAAATGCAGTGCAACTTTATTGAGCTATTCTGAAAATACTGGGAAAACATGAGAGATGTAATCAAGTTATGATATTGTGGTTAGTAAGCGTGGTGTTAGCTAGAGTGATTAGGAAGAAAAGAAAGGCCACTAAGGTGTGGATGGACACAGCTGGCCTTAGTGAAGGAAACGGTAAGTCAAGATGGGGAATCTGAATGGCTAAACTGAAAGGGAACTACAAGGGTACAGCATATGGTGGGTCTGAAGTACAGAGATGAGCAACAATGGAATGTAAAACAAGACCCAGTGTAAACCTATTAATATGCAGACGTGAATATGCCTTAGCTAATATATTACCCATCTCTGCACACAATACACTAATTCTCTGAGTAGCTGAAAATAAGACATATCGCTTAATTTCTCCTTCTAGTGAAAGCACCAGTCAATTACTAACACAACTGGCTCCCTATTACAGCTAGCACCACTCTTCTAAATACACTAACATTCAAATTGTTGTATGCTAACCACTGCCTTCCACTCCCAGATATACTTAGTAGATCACCATTCTACACTTTACATAATAAAGAGGAAAGGAAGCTCCCTGATGCCCTGGCCAAATTTCCCCTTGTACTACAAATACCACCTCGGGTTTCCACCGAAAAGATGCTACTATTCTAGTGGGACTAATCTGGTCAGCACAAGATAAATAAATAAAAAATAAAAAATGCCCCACTATTAGCAAGTCTCCCTTTCAACCTCTCCATTGGCAGGAAAGTATTCCTAAACATATCTCCAGCCTCCTGGAATTCTTTGCCACAGGGAATTAGAAATTTTAGAGACTATTCCACATTTGAGAAACTTCCTGTGTTTGTGTAGGTTATTATCTCTAGGTAATCTAGTTTCCTCCCATCCAACAAAAGCATGCACTACGTAAAGTAACAACGCTACATTGACCACATATGTGTGCACATGTCATGTGGAAGAATGGCCTGCAGACCTACTTCTGTTCACTACCTGCTTGGTAAACTCTGTGGTTGGTGACTGCTGAATTAAAATGTGACTCAGCAGAATCTAATGGCTTGTTGCTTCCAAGAACAGCCTGTTAACACCTGCTGGCAGCCTCTAACTTACTGCGTATAATATAAATAAGAAGTAACATCAGATTAGTAAACTAGTAGTACTACTTCCTCACTTTCATGTAAGTCATTTATAATCGTAATTCCTATGTATGCTGTTACATGCTTGTTTATTTTGTTGTAAATGTCTCAAACTGTTTTGGCCTTCTGGTCTAAATCACAGCTGAAAAGCGTCCCAGTACTTGTTCACTTAGCCATTTAACAGATGCAAACAAATAAAACAGAATAAAATACATCAAATAAAAAAAAAATCAGATACTCTGTAAGACAAGCAGTCTGTTGTACATCTGAGAAAACAGATCAGTTTACTTATGATTTGCACAACACATTCCAATATACATTTACTTACAGATCTTTATCTTTTTAATTAAATACCTGATGGTTTAATAAATCACTTTACAAAGGACGATCTGCCCTGGCAATGAAACTTATCTCAAAGTACTTAGCGTTTTGTTGCCTTTCAGTAATGTTACTGTTAATCATTGTAATTAAGTGCTTGCTTGAACCACATCTACACCAGTGTATTGAAGACTTTTCTAAGTGCCCCATGAACTGTATGCTTTTGAATATAAACTCTGAATGGACGCATGCTAAAACATTATCTCCAAAAATTATTCTGAACAAAATGATTCATTTTTTGTACAGGTACTAAGTGCTATAAAAAAGCACTGCCTTCACTAGCAGCAAATCTTATTCAAAAGAATAGGTATCAGAAGTTCTAACCTAGAAGATGGGACTAATTGACCAAAACTAGCTCCTCCCTCTTGAGGGGGTTAAAGTGGCCTCACCGCCTAGTAAAGGTCACAGAGGAGATCCTGGAGAAGACAGGCACAGGTGAGATATATGACACCTATCTGTACAGTGGGGCTGAACTCATAAAGGAGCAGGCAGTTAAATGCACTTGTAATAGGTGACTATTGTCAGACACACTGACGTCCCACTCACCAGGCTGAACAAGGAGAAGGTCACTGTAAGCTGCCTGTTGGGTGCCAGGATCCGCCACATAACACAAGCACTCAGGTCACTCCAAAGCAAGTACAAATATGACTCCGTCATTGTCCATGCTGGTGTGAGTGACCTGAGACGTACCTCCCTGGACTACATGAAAAGAGACATAGAGGAGCTCTCTGATCATGTAGCCCAGGCCAGTATGACCCTGACCTTGAGTAGCATCTTACCCTCACCAAGAATGATGCCACAGTATAAAGACAAAATGATCAATTTTAACAATTGGCTAAAGTATTGGTGTCATTCAAAGGGGATCCAGTGTCTGTCAGCCTGGGATGACATGCTCGACAAGCCACGTTGCTTCGCTAGGGACGGCTTGCACCTGTCACCCCTGGGCTTTCGAATACTGGCTAAGGCTCTTGCCACCCCCATAGTGCCTTTTTTAGGCAAGGCTCAAAAGACAAACCCACCTCCATAGACAACACAAAGAAAAAGAAACTAAGGGTAATGCTGCTCAACGCCGGAATTCTAAACCTCAAGATGCACGCACTCGAGGCTCTCCTCAGTATGGAGAATATCGATATCTGTGCAGTAACAGAAACCTGGTTCAAGGCTCCCGAGAGCACCCAGCACTACCAGGTTATACCTCATACCATGCTTTTCGGCCCCATAACTCGGACCGAACCAAAAAAGGAGGGGGAGTATCCATATTCATCAAAGATACCCACACCTCCAGGTTAGTGGCACTGCATGAAGCATCGGAGACCATCCATGTGCAACTAACAGTGGGCAAAACTGCCTTTCAGTTTGTAGCCTGCTACAGACCACCCTCCCAAACTCAGGAACCCCACTCGGCTTTCCTGAGAACACTGGAGAATATGAAGGTCTCTCCAAACACCATTACATTGGGTGACTTCAACTACCCAAACATAGACTGGGAGCACTACTCAAGCCCCAACACCCTCGCCCAATGGTTCCTAGAATTTATAAACTCAAATGCTATGGGGATAACTGGTCACCACTCCCACAAGAGGGGAAAACATATTGGACCTGATCATCACTAACATGGGGACTCTATGTTCCATACCAGAGGTATACCCCTCATTGGTAAGATCTGACCATAAATTAATCTCACTGGACATCCATATCCTGTCCCCACCCCCAGCCAAGGAAACCACGGTGAAGAACTTCTCAAAAGCAAACTTCACACTTCTCAAAACCGAGGTGGAATCCTTCAAAGTCCCCGGGCCAGTGGAAAATACAGCCCAAACCGCAGAATCCTTTACAAACGCTTTCTATGGACACCTACAGGAATGCATGGAACGTGCTATCCCAAATAAAACCAAGACTCATTCCTCCAAAGGCAGGAGACCTGTCTGGTGGACCCCAGCCATAAATAAGCTATACAACAGAAGGAGGAAGCTACTACATGATAGAGGAAAAATCCCAAAAAGGGAAGGCATCTCTGATCAGTACTAGCAAGAAACTACGATCCCTCATAAAATCATCTAAGGCCAGCTTCAAAAGACAAAATTGCACAAGATGTTAAAAATAATCACAAAGCCTTCTTTAGTTATGTCAGGAACCTGGGTGGCAACTCCTAGATATGCTCTGAGTTAGTTCAAAATGACAAAAAATACACTGAACCCACAGACATTGCCAACATCCTGGCAGACAGGTTCAGTGCAAACTTCTCCCCGCCTTCCCCCCCAAAAGAGCAAATGTCTATCCCAACAGAGTGTAGCCTCCCTGACATCACAGATGCACAGGTGAGAGCTGCCCTCTCCAAAGCAAAAAACACAGCATCAATGGGACTGGACGGTGTTCTGGGCTGCGTCTTACACGAACTCCAAGAAGAACTGAACCCTCACATAAAGTCACTGTTCAATCTCAGCCTTATTACAGGATATGTACCCAAGGGATGGTGTACAGCAACAGTGGTCCCACTCCACAAAGGTGGTGCCACAACAGACCCCGGAAACTATCGCTCTATAAGCCTGACCAGCCTGGTCTGCAAAGCTATTGAGCGTATCATCATGAAACTCATAAACAAAGACATTGGGAACCTCCAAACACTGGATCCTACCCAATTCGGCTTTGTTAAGGGCAGATCTTGCTTCTTGAACCTGGTCGACTTCTTTGAAACAGTCACCAAGGCCATAGATGAAGGGAAGGTAGTCCACACAGCCTACCTGGACCTCGCAAAAGCCTTCGACACAATACCCCACTCGGGCATCATAAATAAGCTCACCAGCTTAAATATCAACCTCTATGTCACAAGATGGGTTGCAAACTGGCTCAGGGATAGAACCCACATGGTCAGAATTGCAGGTGCCATGTCAGACTCTAAACCAGTTACAAGTGGCGTCCCACAAGGCTCAGTCCTGGGACCTCTCTTGTTCAGTATATATTTCTCTGAGGTACAGGCTAACATGGGAGGACTATGGCTGACCAAGTTCGTAGATGACTGCAAACTGGGTGCCATAATCGACTCACCGACTGACACAAGCATCCTCCAAAAGGGTCTCACAGAGATGGATAACTGGTGCCAGAGCCATGACCTAAAGCTAAATGCCAAAAAGTGCATAGTCATCCCCTTTGGGAAAAACAAAGTGCCCACAAATTACCACATAGGTGGTAATCCATTAAATCTGGAAGAAGTAATTAGGGATTTGGGGACCCAAGTAGATAGCAATCTCTCCTTTGACAATCACATTGCCAAAGTGGTTAGAAAGACCTTCTATATAGCCCACCTTATCACGAAAGGGTTCACATCTAGATCAAGAGAGGTCATTGTGCCCCTCTACTCATCACTCATCAGGCCCATAATTGAATACAATGCCCCATTTGGGATGTACCTTACCCGACACCTGCAGCAACTGGAAAGACCCCAAAAGTACCTCACCAAGAGGATCAAGGGACTCAAACAGATGCCCTATGCAGTTAGGCTAAAGAAATTCCAGCTCTACTCAGTTGCTTACCGCCTACTCAGAGGCGATCTGTGCTTCACGTATAAAGCCATGTCCAACCCAGAATTAATGGACATGCTCCACCTCAGGAAATCCAAAATCCCTTAGAGCTACACGCTCCAGGGACTTAAACCTCAGCACAGAAATAAATAGGACATGCTGGAGGGACAGATTCATATCCCAGAGGCTCCCCTCACTCTGGAACAAAATCCTAATCCATGTTAGGCAGAGTCCCTCAATGATCCTCTTCAAGAGAAATCTTGACGAGTGGATGGGAGATCGTAGGTTTACCCCTGGGATCTCTTCTGTGTCCCTACTAGACAGAGGCACAGTAAACTAACCTCAAAATGGCTATCTTCTGTGATCTACTATACAGAGGCACAGTCAACTAATCTAAACGGGTGGCGAAAGCCAAACACACTCTGGCTAGGCTTATAAATGCTCTAGGGCAGATAGCCTAGTATCAACCTATGAACCTATGAACCTAGAAGAAACCTTGGTTCCCCCTGTACATGATTTCTCCCATGACAGCTTGAGAGAACAGCTACAGCCACAGCTCATGAGGTGAAGTATTACAGTTGGTCACTTAAATTACAGCACCCTGAATTCCATTATATGAGGTTATTCAATTAACCAGATGCTGTTTAAAACAACTTTTTTTTTGGGGGGGGGGGGTGCAGCCAAAAGTACAACTGTATAAGGAACTTCCCACGATAGTAGGTGTTCACTGCTTCATCGCTGTAGTCCTCATAACCACTGGAACCTCCACTGCAGTTGGCCTGACTTTGAGAGCTTTGCAAAATTCCCCTTCTCAGTCAAGTAGATAGTTGTATCTGTTGGTCATTGGCACATTTCCCATACAAAACAGGCATATAATATCACCATCTTTAGTTCTCATCCATACCACTCAGGGCAAAAGCCCAAATGACCCTGGACCTTCAGCTCCTTATTGAAATGTTGGGACTCAAAATGTCACGTCTCAATATGCTGAAAAAAATTAAAATTTAGAAGCCCTTAGATGTCCAGCACAAAAACAAAAAGAAAGGGGTAGGTGGGTTGGCTATATGTGACAAGTTCCTTATACATTTGTACTATGTTCATAGTGTAGATCATAAAAATCATAAAATACAGCTCTCCATTTGCATCTCCTACTAAAGAAAAAGGCCACTAGGAGATCAGTAGAAGATCCCTGAAATTCATGTGCTTTTTTTCCACTAGGGTACTCTAGTAGCTAGCCAACTGGATCCCCCCCCCATTTGCCCCATCCATCCAAGGGTCCAACTTACTGCTGTGACCAGGTATCCCTCTCATAAAGGAATGCCACTAACAGCTGGAAGGTACCTAACTACCCCACAGACTGGGGAAATACACAGGTTGACCCTAGCAGAGGGTATCATCCACAATAAGACTTGTGCTTTTAATTATCCTATTTTTGGTTACCTCACACCAGTCTAAAAAAGTACGACTCCCAAAATAACAGCCACTGATACACATGTACTTTCAAATATACACCATGCACAACCACAGCACATAACGATTACGTTTGGTGGTTGCATACGTGTGGTCCTTCATGCTGCCTTTCTGCAACACCTAGCCTTCAGTACGTGTTACTAATATAGCCAATCATGCCATCTTCCTCTTCCCCACGATGGGTGAGTTAGCACAGCATGTCAGTCTATTTTGACAGGCAGCCTCCTGATGTATACAGGCTACTACTCAAATGCAGGTCATCTGGGTCACGGGCAGGGTTTTATCCCACTGTGCCACGGAGACAGCTAACAAGGTTCTTTAAACTAACTGCAAACCTTCAGATCCTATCATTTAGGACTGCAACTACAATGCATCTGGTTAGAAGAATAACAACTCATCACATTCTCAGTTCATAGGTCCCTTTTCTTCTCATCTGGACCCATCTCTTTATTCCTCTCTCAGAAGGATTACAGTTCAAATTCAAATTAACACACTTTTTGATTATTTGTGGACTATAACAAAGGTGGGCTTCAGCTTACTTAGGTTTACGTGAACTCAAATCTTTATTTCACTTTATAAGGCACTTACAACAGTAATAACTCTTCTCTGGTGTCTAATCAATACATTAACTATATTCCCCTTGCCTCCTCAACATTTCATGGCCATGGGTTGCTAATGTATAAAAGGCTATGTCTGCTAGACAAACAAAAGAGCAAAAATAAATTTTTGAATATTTGCTTTATAAAAGCATTTGTATGTAACAGTTACCTCAGAAACAGTCTGTCCCTTTCCAATTGTCCATATAAGACAATGGTCAATGTGAACTTACTCAGCTGAAATAGCAATCATTCTAACCTTATTTCTTTCTTTCTTTATTTATTTATTTACCAGGATCTTTTCCAGCCATAACACAGGTCATGATGTGACGGATAGCACAGCATATATGGATGTAGCACAATTTTGGAAGGTAGGAGGATACTGGAGCTTTTCTGCAACATCAGCAGAATGGTTTGGCGGGACAGGTATATCTCACAGGGGATACTGCTGCCCTGAAACAGCCTCCCACCCACATAAAACAAAGCTCATCCCTGTTCAAATTCAAGTACAACTTGGATCTTTGGACAGGAAACAGAAAATGTACCCAAAGATTGCTCCCTGTACTACCAATGGACACAGACAGCTCCTAAATGCTTTAATTCATGCATTGGTCCCTTCAAATTATCTATGATATGATAGTTACTGTCACGGGGTAAACTATAATTATCACCCATGGGATGGGTAAAGCTAATCTAACACCAAATGGGATAGGCTATAATTCAAGCACCAAAAGGGAACTGGCTAGACTTAAAATGGCCTTCAAGGGCAGCTACCCTAGTACTTACCTATCAGCCTATTAACTTGCAGAAAACCCATGCAGGCAAGGGTAGAACATGTAAACTCCTCACAAACAGTGACTACAGCTCAACATTGAACCCCAGGCTCTGAAGCTGTGAGGTAGAGATCTTAACCACTATTCTGCCATACCTACTATCTCTATTCATTTTTATGGCACTTGTTCCACTAATCCACCATACCTACCATCCTTTCATCTATATGACACTTATTCCCCTAATTCACCATACCTACCACCCTTTCATCTATATGGCACTTGTTCCATTAATCCACCATACCTACCATCCATTCATCTATGTGGTAATTGTTCCATTAATCCACCATACCTACCACACATTCATCTATATGGCACTTGTTCCACTAATCAGCCATACCTACCACCCATTCATCTACATGACACTTGTTCCACTAATCCACCATACCTACCACTCATTTATCTATGTGGCATTCATTTATATGGCACTTGTTTCACTAATCCACCATACCTATCACCCATTCATTTATATGGCACTTGTTCCACTACTCCAACATACCTGCTGTCCATTCATCTATATGGCACTCATTCCACTAATCCACCATACCTTCCACCCATTCATTTATATGGCACTTGTTTCCTTGGTTAAATATCTTTCTCCTAAGTTTGGAGCCTTGTTTTGAGCAAGGATAATGGCTTATGGGTTTCTTTCAGCTCCAACCTTCTTCATTATTAACTCCTATGAACATACAGTCCTTGTACTAACCTTTTCCTACCCAAATACTCCACTTTATTTTTAGGTTAAAAAGAGACATTGACTCTTCATAGAAGAAACAGACCTAAGGCCAGCAGGACAGCAAAGGTGGAGTAAAGGGGGTTGCTGCCCCATGTGGAAGATGTTGGGGGGTGGGCTGATCATCACTTCAGAAGAATTGGTGAGCAGGAATAAGTGCATTACTGACACACACACACACACACACACACACACACACACACACACACACACACACACACACACACACACGTTTACATACTTGAACACATTGGTTGTCTTGTAGTACAAGCCTTGATACATACTAGCATTCTATGGGCCCATTAGATTACTGTTTTCTAGGGATCTAGGTCTGTTTTCTCCACCAAACAAGGATGTAGCCCAAATATGTTTTCATGAGACTCACTTACAAATATTGTGTTTTTTCAGACCATATTTTATGCACAGCTATCGAATGATAATCAAAATCAAAAGAATTTTAGACAAAAAAAAATCTAAAAATGATGAATGCAGATATTAAGTGCTGGGGGTGCAACATTACCAACAGTATGCAAATACAAAATGGAATTCTGTGGCTACACCCCTCTCATCAAGGACTACCTGCTAAACCTTAACACTGCATACATTCTGATGGCTCTATCAGTTTTCTGCATATTAACTTACTGTGCCTCTCTATTTTAAATCTTGTCTAATCAATAGCTGCTGAATAATATTGGTCATACTACCCTGTAATTTGTGTAACTGATCAGAATGACCAGTTAATCTCCAGCTCTCCCTTTTTTTCTTTTTTTTTTTTGTAGAAGTTTGTCTCATGAAAGCAATTCACTCGAGTATCTATTCATGACACAAGCTCCATTTGCCATGTAGGACTGGCATTGAAACTACTTATTATTTCAATGCAACTACAATTCACAGGACTTTTTACTTTTTTTTTGCATTTTTTCTTCTACTTCTTGATATAAAATGCATCACAAGTTGGGAGGCTTGGGAGGGTGGCCTAATGGTTAAAGTGTTTGCCTTGCAAGCAAAGGGTACATGGTTTGAGTCTCACAAGGGATAATTGTCTAAGCTTAAAATGGCTCACAAGGGCAGTTAGCTTAGTACTAATCTATGAACCTATGAAGTTGACTTGACCCAAGTATGTAATAATTTTACTGACCAACCCACAATATCTAAGGCAATAATCAAAGATACTTGGTGCAGGGCATAGCAACACTTACTAGCTATCACAAGCTACACATCTGTATCACAAGTCCAGAGTTTTATTCTTAGTATCTGTGCATGTAGCCAGTGCAATACTTCTTCAGCAACTACTATGAGTCAGGAGTATATAAATATTAGTAAGAGTCATATATTTTGCATTAACTATATTGAAAGATAAAAAGGAAAGCATCTTTGATTTCTGGCAGAATGGTAACTTGTTTTTTACAGAAATTATTTTTCCCATAAATGCAAGTGTTCCAGTTCTTGCAGTTTGTATGTTTTTCTATGCAACATATATTGTCATAAGTAGGAAGTGTCAACTAACCTGGCTACCACAGAAGATAGCCATTGTTCCTGGAACTCTAGGTTCATTGTTACACCTAAGAGATTTTTCCATCTTTGCAATAAACCATGTTGTGTGGAAAATGCATTCTTATTTATTTTCCAATTTACATACTGGGAAATTAACTGGAATAGACATAAATACATATTTTAGCTTTACATTTTTGCAGGAAGTAAGCCTTCTCGTATGATCTCAGTCATGTAAGTGAGCTTCATTCCAACATCTCCCTTACAAATTTAACTCCAAGCTCACGTACCATTGGGGTGAGGGAGGGGTGTGTCTTGGCTTGTGCAGATGGAAACACACATACCAGACTTTACAGAAGAGTCTTCATCATTGCAATACAACCTCTATTGTACTGGAATGTTAATTGTTTTGTACATAACAAAGTGCATTACATCTTTACACTTTGCAGGAGGGAAGCCTTCATGCATGCATCCCCATGTGGTGAATTCACATTAGACTCTTCTTTTAAATATATAACACCAAGATTCAACACAGGGTTATTCCTTAGTGTGCATGGATGGAAAATACTCTATTCTTCCAAAACTAGCTCAACCACAGAGCTGTAATATCTAGATATCAGTATGTGTGTGAGGGTAATGGGGTTTGTTGAATGAAAACATTTCAGTTTTGGTACTTTAAATTTTAGAAGAGCCATTGTTATTACAGTGACACAGCAAATAACATTTATGCCTGAAAATGAGATGTTCTCATGTTCGATTTTTGGCTGGGATGCCTTCTGTGTGGAGTCTGCATGTCTTCCCTGCATTTGCATGGGTTTTCTCCGGGTGCTCTTGTTTCCTTCCACATAACAAAGACATCCAATAGGTGGACTGCACACTCTAAATTGGCCATAGGTGTGAGTGTGTAAATGAGTGTGTGCTATGGAAGAACAGCCGCAGCAGGGCTAGCTATCTGATGGTGTGAACCTTTGGCTCTAGATGATTGTTAATCCTGAAGTGACACCCTGACCCCATGTGCAAAAATTGGAAAAAGGGTTTGTGGGTGGATGAGTTGTTACTTCTAGCTTGATTATTTTACATTGCCAAACTGTGAGCAGTAGACTATGCTTTGGCATGCTTTACTATAGTAGTATAAAGCACAACTCAACGGTCTTGCTTGAACCTATAATAATACATCATTGGTATATATTTCTCGGAGGTACAGGCCAACATGGATGGACTGTGGCTGACCAAGTTCGCAGATGACTGCAAACTGGGTGCCATAATCGACTCTCCAGCCGTCACAAGCATCCTCCAAAAGGGCCTCTTAGAAATAGACAACTGGTGCCAGAGCCATGGCCTCAAGCTAAACGCCAAAAAGTGTATAGTCATCCCCTTTGGCAAAGTGCCCACAAATTACCACATAGGTGGTAATCCATTAAGTACAGAAGAAGTAATTAGGGACCTGGGGACCCAAGTTGATAGCAATCTCTCATTTGACAACCACGTGGCCAAAGTGGTTAGAAAAACATTTTATATAGCCCACCTAATCATGAAGGGATTCACATCTAGATTAGGGAGGTCATCGCCTCTTTACTCATCCCTCATCAGGCCCATAATCGAGTACAATACCCTTTTGGGATGTACCTTACAAACACCTGCAGCAACTGGAAAGACCCCAAAACCTCACCAAGAGGATCAAAGGGCTCAAACAGATGCCATATGCTGCCCGGTTAAAGAAACTCCAGCTCTACTCAGTGGCATACCGCCTGCTCAGAGGTGACATGTGCCTGGCGATAAGGCCACCGTCCAACCTGGAATTAAGGGACATGCTGCCCAAAAAATCCAAATCCCATCGAGCTACACGCCGAGAGACTTGAACCTCAGCACTGAAATAAATAGGACATGCTGGAGGGACAGATTCATAACCCAGAGGCTCCCTTCACTCTGGAATAAAATCCCAGTCCAGGTTAGGCAGAGTCCCTCACTGACTCTCTTCAAGAGGAATCTTGATGAGTGGATGGGAGATCGTAGGTTTACCCCGGGTATCACTTCTGTGTCACTGTTAGACAGAGGCACAGTATACTAACCTCGAAAAAGGGCATAGCAAAATTAATTTAAAATGGGTGGCGAAAGCCAAACATACTCTGGCTAGGCTTATAAATGCCCTAGGGCAGATAGCCTAGTATGAACCTATGAACCTATGAACCTATTACAATCATTATTTGGATCAAGGAAAGATGACCTGTAACTATTACTTAAGTACCTACACAATGGCCAACAATTTTAACAGATTTTCTCTCCTATTTTTGAAAAATGTTTTTACTTTGTTATTTTCCACTGTTTCAACAAATTAGACAAAGACAGAGCAACTAAACATTATCAGAATGTAAGTGAATCATATGCTGAGTGCAGCTTTACTTGAAGACCTTCTCTATGAACTCCTGACTGCACAACTAGTCCCAAACGGAAACAGTCTTCAGTAAAACTTTCTCTGTCCTCCTGTAGACAGTCTCCACCCCTCACATTCTACAGAGCTATTAGCTCTGAAAAAGGAGAAAACATATAACATACAGGACCTGATAAATAAAAACAGTCAAAAAGAACTTGTCACAAAATTAATAAAAAATAATACTTTTACCTCACCACCAGATTATTTGTAAGATAAATGACTACAAATAACACAGTGGAGATGTTTTGACCCAACAACGGAAAACAGTTTATGCAGTAAGACAAACATGCTCAGCATAAAAGCTATGTGAGTTTGAATGTGGGGCACTGTGTGTCACTTTTAATGCTGTCAGAAAACTGAATGAAATAAAACAGCATGCTTCATTCTATAGGAGACATATCGTGCACTTTGGGAAAGTAAATACATCGGCATGTCTGCAAGATGCTGCTACTTTGTGATGGAAAAAAATTAAAAATCACCTCTGTTTACAGTACTGTACAGAGCTCAACACTGTTTAGATTCACACATAATGAATAAAATTAATAAAAAATTTATTTAGTTTAATTCCATATTTAAAAGAACATTTGAAAAGGGTATACACCATTTAAATACAAATGTAATACATTTTTGCTACAGATTAGCTGAAGTAACACTGTTCTTACCTACGGTATAGCTGACCACAGTTGAGGCAACAGCTGGTGTTGGGGTTGCACTGCCTTCACCTAATTCGCCGCTGCCATCTGCATTACAAAAAAGAAAGCATTATCTAAAATATGTGCAGGTCAAAGTAAGCCTGCAATATATATTAAGAAAATAGGAAAATATCTGGGAGTAGTTCACAGAAATGCATTTTCTGAATACTGTGAGAAAAATAATCTCTCCCTTCATCCACCCCTCAGAAAAAAAAAATCACAGTAGCACCACCATATAACAGAGCTGTTCAATGCTACTTAATTTACGAAATGCTAAATATGGGCTGTCTCAGAGAAAGGAAACAGTTCTTCAAGTTGGTAACCTTGCTTTTTCACAACTGTTATTTCAACATTAAAAAGCTCTTACTCTGACGTTGGGGTTCTGTCAAGGCGTCTTTACTCGGATCACTTGGGGACGGAATAAAGAGTGATATATGACATTCACTGAGGTTGCAAGCAGGTCAGAGAATGGCTTATCCCACTTGCAGAGCATTTTCCTGGCTACTTATAGGCTCAGAAACTCTTCAAAAAGCATCAGAAGACACTGACAGCTTGTTGAATAGGACACCGGCCTCTTTTGGGATGCAAGTCACACAAACAAAATTTAACCTGTGACTTATCCACAGCAAATTCACATGACACTTCTGCAAAAAGTATAAGAATGTTTTCCACCTTGCTTGCCAATACACTAAGCCACAGCCACATTGTCCAATTGCATGGACAGATGCCCCTTTGGTAAAACATTCTGAAAAGTCAAGATAAGAGGACCACGGTCACCTCCAAGACAATGATGTGTAACTGTTTTGCAAGAATGACATCCTCCTAAACATCTGCCCACTTAAGTGCTCCTCACCCAGAAGCACATGTCTGTTGTGACAGGGTTGTCCAAGGCTAAGGATCTGATGGTAAAGAGGGGTCTGAAATTAACTCACCATTGCTGGTATGACCTGTACACTTTGGATAGCCTGAAAGGAGGGGGGGGGCTCACTTGTGAGCACTGGACATGGAGGGAAAGATTTATTTATGTATTTATTTTATTTTATTTTATTTTACATTTGTTGACCGGGATAGTCCGACTGGATACATGTCCATTTTCAGTGGAGGCCCGGGGAGAAAAGCTCCACAGAGAAAAAACAGAAAACGTATAGGTTTACAGGTACATAAATGAAAGGCATAACAAATTAACATTCTTTTTGCTTTCCTTGGCATGATTATTGTATCAACAAGACAGTAAAGAATCCAGCTCAAAATTACAAGTACAATACAAGTTCAAGAGACAAATGCAAGAGACAATAATGTTACTATGTTCAAAAATTTCTACACCATTGCAGGGTTCCAAGAGACCATGGAGAAACTGATTACAGTAGAACGAACTAAATAGGGTAGTAGTCAGTTTATTTACAAATTATTTGATGCCAAAAAAGAGGAGAACCCCAGTTAGCTAGTTCAAGTAGGATAGGATATGCTGTAGTTCAATTAGCAACTAGTCTGGATTTGCACATGAGCATAGCCAATGTGCCTTAAAGAATTGTATAAGATGTTTTTTTAAATTGAGAGAGGGAGTTAGTGAGTCTTAAGTTGTTAGGGAGGGAGTTCCAAACCTTTCCTATTGTATTGGCGAAGAGAGCATCGCCCATATTATTGGATTTGATGGTTTGGACCAGAGATCTGTTGGAGGAGCCAAGACTACTTAGGTTAGAGTAGGGGTCAGTAAGTTATTCAGTGAAGGGGTTTTGTCAGGTTTCTTAATGATTTTAAATGCTACAGAGAGTTGGTTTAGTTTGAGAAGATTGGATAGTTCTAACCAGTCAAGTTTCTTTAGATTGTGGCAGTGGTGAGTTCTATAAGGAGCCCCTGTTATAAATCTGGCAATGTGATTGTAAGTCACGGATAGTTTATTAATATCGCATATGTTGAGGAAAGAGAATACAGGTGAGGCATAGAGAAGTGTGGAGAGAAGATAGGTACGGGCGATAGTTAGTTTAGCATTGGGAGTTAGGAAGTTCTTGATTCTATACAAGGATCCGAGTTTCTTATTTACAGCTTTTATGGTCTGGCTGATATGCAAGTCAAATTTAAGTTTGTTGTCAATAGTCACCCCTAGTAGTTTAGTGTTGGTATCGGGTTCAATTATGGTCCCGTTTTTAGACTGAACGGAGAAGGTAGTATTGTTAGCTTGTGTATTGTGTTGCACTAGAGGACGAGCTGAGGTGGGAAAGAATAGTAGTAACTTAGTTTTTTGGGTTTAGGATGAGATTCTTCTCAAAGAGCCATTTTCTACTGTAGCAAAGCAGTGTTGGGTTGTTACTTCTAAAGCAGGAGAGTGACATCTGAACAGATAAGGGTGGAGTCGACTGCATATTGGATGCATATGGCTTTGGGGATGACTGAATAGAGTTCGTTTATGAAGACGGAAAAGAGAAGGGGACCTAGTATGGAGCCTTGGGGGACACCTATGGTATTGGGTAGTAGTTGAGAGAGCTTATTTTGCCATTGGACTGCCTGTTGCCTTCCAGAGAGATAAGCAAGGAACCATTTGAGGGCTGAAGTGTCAAAGTGGAAGGTTTCTAGCGTGTGGAGAAGTAGTTGGTGATTGACCATATCAAAGGCTTTTGACAAGTCAAGAAAGAGAGCGGAAGATATTTTTCTGTTATTACGATTTTTATTAATTGAGTCAGTAAAAGAAAGGAGGGCGGTGGTAGTACTATGGTGGGGTCTGTAACCATGTTGGGATTTGGTCAATAGGTTATTTAGGGTGAGGTAATGGAGAAATTGTTTATGAACACATCTTTCCATGATTTTGGCTATTGGAGACAAGATTGCTATGGGTCTGTAGTTGGATGGTTCGGTAGAAGAGCCACCCTTATGGAGTGGTATGACGTAGGATATTTTCCCGATCGAGGGGATAGTGGACTCGGTAATAGTTCGATTAATCAGGATAGAGATAGGATAGGCTATCGCATCTGCTGCTATTTGTAAGTATTCCGCTGGGAGTTGGTCTGCCGAGAGGGTGGTTGGTTTGAGTTTCTTCAGTAAAATTCTGATGTAAGAGGTGGGGATAGGCTGTAATTTAAAGAGGGGGAATGTATCCTCAGAAATGTTAGCTAGGGGAGAGGAAGGATGGGGTAGTTGATTGGCTAGATGGTATTTCAAATAAATAAAAATAGTATTGGTGACATGGGTAGGTAAAGCATATCCCCATCCATAATTTGGAAGATTATGTGCATCAGATTACTTCCTTAGAAGGTGACAGACAATGTCCACAAGGGTATTAGGAACAATATCCATTTCTGTATCGCCATCATGGGCATTAGTTAGAGCCTACCTAATAAGTGAATGACTACCACTGCTACCACTGACCCTATTAGGTCAGCTATTTAATAAACATTTTGGTGAAGACAACAGATATCCTTAAATCCACGTCTGCCCATCTCCCTCTCAAAGCAGTCAGTCACCACAGACACTTCAGACTTTTCTTGAGGAGCAGTTTCAGGAAGGCTAAAAGTGCAAGGTATGTGGGACACCAAGGACAGATGCAAGCACATAAATAACAAGGCAATGCTTGTTCAGATTAAGGCAGTCAAATCTCTGAACCATTTTGGCCCCCTGATGCATCTTCAAGTGGTTGCAGACAATATCACAGTTATGTGGTACATCAACAAACAAGGGGGAACCAGGTTATACCCCCCTTGCAGATGAGCCACATTAGCTTAGGATGCAGTTTCATAATACAATCTCATCCTACAGGCATTCTACATTCCGTCAGTGCACAATTGTGTGGCAGACAAACTGGAGAGGATCAAGGCACACCCTCACAAATCGAAATTAGATCGGGGGTCTTCCAAGATTTGATCCACCTGTGTGGAGTTCCTTAAGTAGACCTCTTTGCCTCCTCTCTGAACAATCAACTGGCAAAATTCCATTCCAGGACTCCATGTAAAAATGCCTGGAAGACAGATACCTTTTCTTTACCTTAGGACATGGATGTTCATGTATGGTTTTCTACCCTTTCCACTAATAGGTTCATAGGTAGGTACTAGGCTATTGGCCCTACAGCCTATATAAGCCTAGCCAAAAGATACCCTGGCTTTTGCCACCCAAGAAAATTATTTTCCTGTGCCCCTGTTGAGCATAGCCACAGAAGTGATCCCCGGGGTGAATTTCCTAACTCCCATCCAATCATCAAGATTTTTCTTGAAGAGTGCTAATGAGGAGCTTTGTTTGATATAGATAGGTAGTATGTACCAAAGTCTCTGGGACAGGACTCTATCCCTCCAGCATGTTCTGTTTATTGTGGTGACAAGGTTTAGGTCCCTTGAGCGTGTAGCTCGGAGGGACTGGGATTTCTTTAAGTGGAGCATGTCCAACAGCTCTGGGTTGGACATAGCTTTGTATGTTAGGCAGAGATCGCCTCTGAGTAGGCAATATGTGACGGAGTAAAGCTGGAGTTTATTGAGATGGTCTGCGTAGGGCATCTGTTTGAGGCCAGTAATCCTCTTTGTGAGGTATTTATGCGGCCTTTTCAGTTGTAGATGTCTTGTGAGGTACATAACAAAAGGGGCATTGTACTCTACAATGGGTCTAATGAGTGATGAGAAGAGGGGAACAATGACCTCTTTTTTCCTGAATGAGAAACCTTTTGTGATGAGGTGTGCTACGTAGAAGGATTTCCTGACTACTGTGGCAATGTGATTATCAAAGGAGAGACTACTGTCCACCTTTGTCCCAAGGTCTCTTATCACACTTTTGGTGTTAAGTAGACTACCGCCTATGTGGTAGTTCATGGGTAGAGAGTTTTTAACAAAAGGGATGACAATGCACTTTTTGGCACTGAGCTTGCGGCCATGGCTTTGACACCAGGCATCTGTCTCAGTGAGGCTCTTTTGTAGGATGTCCACATTGTTAGGAGTTTTGATTATGGCTCCTAGTTTGCAGTCACCTGCGAACTTCATTACACAAAGACCTTCTGTGTTAGCCTGTACTTCAGAGAAGTAGATACCAAACAGGAGAGGATCCAGGACTGAACCCTGTGGTACTCCACTTGTCACTGGTCTAAAGTCTGATTTGGAGTCTGCTACTTTCACAGTGGGGGTTCTGTCAGTGAGCCAGATGGCAACCCATCTTGTGACATAGGGATTTATACCTAGTTTAGTGAGTTTATCTATAATTCCAGAGGGGGGATGGTGTCGAAAGCCTTGGCGAGATCTAGATAGGCTGTGTGAACCACCTTACCCTTATCTACGGCTTTGGTGACTGCTTCAAAGAAGTCTATCAGGTTTAGGAGACATGATCTGCCTTTTGCAAACCCAAATTGGGTGGGGTCCAGAATTTGGAGATTACCAGTATCATTGTTTATAAGTTCCATGATGATACATTCCATAGCCTTGCAGACCAGGCTCATCAGGCTAATAGGGCTGTAGTTCCTGGGTCTGTGGTGGCTCCCCCTTTGTGGAGAGGGATAACCGTTACTGTGCGCCATTCGGTGGGCACAAAGTCTGAGGTGAGGCTATGACTGAACATGGTACTTAGGTGGGGTGCCAGTTCATTCTGTAGTTCATTTGGAATGCATCCTGGGATATTGTCAGGTCCCATGGATGCTGTGTTCTTGGCTTTGGAGAATGTGTTTTTTACCTGTGAAGCTGTGATTACAGGAACTTTGCATTCTTCCGGTATACAGATGGGCCCTTTAGGGGATGAGAGGGGGGTAAAGTTAGCACTGAACCTATCTGCCAGGATATTACCAATATCAGTTGGTTCTGTATATTTAGTGCCACTGTGCTGTAACTCAAAGCAGATCTGAGTGTTGCCATTGAGATTCTTGACACAGCTATAGAATGCTTTGTGGTTGTCTTTAGAATCAGTGGTGATTTTGTTTTCATAACTAGCTTTGGAGGATTTTATGAGGGATCTCAGCTTCCTACTGAGGCTGACCAGGGAGTTCCTCCAAATATGGGATTTTACTCTTTTTTGCAGCAGTTTCTTTCTTCTGTTGTAGAGTTTGTTTATGGCAGGGGACCACCAGATTGACTTCCTTTTTTTGGAGGACAATATTTTGGTTCTGTTAGGGATTGCACGATCCATGCACTCATGTAAGTGCTTATAAAGTGCATTTGTGTAGGATTCAGCAGTCGTACCTCTATCGTCCATCAGCATGGGTGTAGTGAAGTTTTCCACTTCTGTCTTAAGAAGCGTGAAGTTGGCTTTGGAGAAATTATTTATGGTGGTTTCCCTAATGGGGGGTGGAGGCGGGATGTGGATGTCTAGGGTGATTAGCTTATGGTCGGATCTGACCAATGAGGAATTGACCTCTGGTGTGCAACACTGGTTGCCCATGTTGGTAATGGCCAGGTCTAGGACATTGCTCCCCCTGGTGGGGTGTGGATAAGTTGATCCAAGGTGCTGGAATTTATGAATTCCAGAAAACGTTGAGCACAAGAATTCATACATGAGGTGGTGGGGTAGTTAAAATCGCCTATTATTAGGGTGTTAGGTTGTACCCTAATATTTTATAGTGTATTAAGAAATGAGGAGTGGGAATCCTGGGGCATGGTGAGGGATCTGTAGCAAGCTACAATATGGATTGTGGTCTTGTCCAGAGTTAGTCGCACTTTGATAATCTTGGATGCATTATGCTGAGCAACTAACCTGGAGGTGTAGCTATCCTCAATGAATAGGTTAGATGGCCGAAAGGTGTGGTATGAATTATAGCCTGGTAATGCAGGGGTGCTCTCTGGAACCTTGAACCAGGTCTCTGTCACTGCACAGATGTCGATGTTCTCCATTTTAAGGAGTGCCTTGAGTGATTGCATTTTGAGGTTTAGACTTCTAGCATTGAGTAGCATTACCCTCAGATTTTGCTTGCTTGTACCTGTTATGGTGGCAAATTTGCATTTGAACCTTGCCTAAAAAAGGCACTATAGGGGGTGGCAAGAGCCTTAGCCAGTATCCAGAATCCCATGGGCGACAGGTGTAGGCCATCTCTGGCAAAACATCGTGGTTTGTCGATCATGTCATCTCAGGCAGACAGATACTGGATCCCCTTAGAATGACACCAGCAGCTTAGCCAATTGTTGAAGAAAATAATTTTGTCCTTGTACTGTGGTATCATTCTGGGTGATGGCAGGATGCTACTCAGGGCTAGGGTCATACCTGCCTGGGCTACAAGATCGGAAACCTCCTCCATGTCTCTTTTCATGTAGTCCAGGGAGGTATGTCTCAGGTCATTCACACCAACATGGACAATGACAGGGTCATATTTGTACTTGTTGTGGAGTGACCTAAGTGCATGCATTGTGTGACAGATCCTGGCACCCGACAGGCAGCTGACAGTAACTTTCTCCTTGTTTAGCCTGGTGAGTGGAACATCAGTGTGCCTGACTATAGAGTCACCTATGACTAGAGTGCTGGGTACGTTGTTATGCCTTATGGGCTGTGGTTGAGTGGAACACTGAGTTTGTGGGCTATGTGTCATTTGGGTTGTATTGGGGGTGTAGAGGTTCCTTGAGTTTCTGCTTTAGAGGTCCCTGTTGCTTGGGCAGAATTTTTATTGAGAGCCTCCGTGAATGTTGATGTGTGTTTTGGGTTTCTATGTGTGTGTTTTGGTGCTGTATGTTTTGAGGGACTAAGTGATGAATGTGGTGTGGTGCAAGTGTTTACCTTCTCCTCTTGACTCTCTAGTTCAGTCTTGGGTGAAGACAGCTTTGTTTCCAGTTTGGCTATATAAGTGCATCTCTCACAGGTTGTAGTGTTGGGTGGTAGAAGGAGAGGGTTGTCTGTGTACATGAGGCAATTGCTGCATTGCCCCAAGATGCCCAGATTCATCAGGTAGACAGGAGAAAACACTGGGAGCTCACCCTTAGACATGCCTGGATAGGTGCTTGTTTTTTAAGTACTAAAAACTGTTTTCGTCTAGAAAAGTGATGAAAGTTGAGTGCTGTAGTAATTTGTAGCTTATTTAGTGCTTTTAGTGAGTTCTGAACAAGTGGTAGGCTCAAAGTAACAAATTTGAGTGCTGAAATTAAATAAATGGCTAGTTCTAAGAAACAAAATTAATCTAGAAGGCTTCACTCCAACACAGAAAGGTTTGGGAGCTCAGAAACTTACAAATAGCCCTGGATACAGCAAATCTGTATCTGGACTAGACTACTTACAGGAAAGGCAGGAAACAAGCTTAGATTTTTTTTTTTTTGTAAAGTGGAAAGGGGAAAGGAGGAGCAGAAAGTAAGTGGGTTGGCCTTCTCAAATGTTCTCCCTGGATTAGGTAGAATGCGGTAATGACACTAGACTGGGGGGAGTGTCCCAGATCAAATTTACAGTAGGGGCGGGCAGCTTCAAAGCCACCAAGTACAAGAACACGATACCAAAACAGAGGGAGGGTGGGAAACAATATGATACACTCCTTGGCAGGAAATCAGAACAAAAAACCCCAAAAAGATGCTTAATAAATGTAGACAATTTCCAGTTAATACCTCACACACAGTGAAACTAGCTAGAAAAGTATGCAGCAGACAATAAAAGTGCTATAAATAACTCGTAAAAATAAGCAAAAAAACAGGATACTTAATGTTATATATTACAGATCCGAGTTTGCTCAGTGCCCTTCCTCCGATTAGCTCAGTGTGAAATGGCAGAAACACTCACAAGTTAACTTCTTAGGTAACAGAAAGTTGAAACCTGAAACAACTTTAAAAAAAAGCCTGAAAGAACCAATGAGGTACTTTCTCCAAGCTGTAGTCCAGGCAACCCCAATCAGCTAATGACCATAAACAATCCCCTCTCACTGAAATGCAGTACGGCTTTGGCTAAACTAAGATGGCCTTCAACATGTGTTCAGACTCACAGCCTCCACAAACAACTAGGCCCAAAACACAAGCCTGGACATGGACAATGCTACAAATACCCACACTACTTAGGTAGAATAAAAAACTGCAGAAATGTTTATCAAAGGAGAAAAGCAGCAGTGAGCCTTTAAATGAAATTTTTAAACCAATGAAGAAGCAAGGAGACTCTAGAGAAAGCTTTTAACTGCAAACAAGTTATATGATACACTCCTTGTCAGGAAATCAGAACAAAAAGCCCAAACAGATGCTTAATAAATGTAGACAATTTCCAGTTAATACATCACACACAGTTAAACTAGCTAGAAAAGTATGCAGCAGACAGTAAAAGTGCTATAAATAACTCATAAAAATAAGCAAAAAACAGGATACTTAATGTTATATATTACAGATCCGAGTTTGCTCAGTGCCCTTCCTCCGATTAGCTCAGTGTGAAATATCCAGGGTACTTCTGAAGATTCAGACGGAATTCCCCCCAAATCACTGTGGTGACTCCCTTCTAGCCCAGGCAACCATGGTTCTCCCTTCTTTTGGAAATGGCCAGGGGCAATTACCACAAGCCTCCTCACACAAGAGCAGGGATATCTGATACACCTTGACATGAGTCATCTTCAGCTGACTCACTGGATGATAAGGTCTTAATTCCTTTTAGGAACCTGTTTACTGTGGATGTGCAGCAGGTACAAATGGAAGCAAGAAAGCCTGCTACTAGAAAATCATACATTAGCAAATGGAAAAGATGTTCTAGTTGGTGTCAACAACATAGCCTGCACCCATTCAGGGCTAGTTGTTCTCTGAATTTACAATATTTCTTATTGCTCTTACAATATTTCTTATTGCTCTATCAGGGTTCATTTATCAGCCCTTTCAGAACATCTCCACAAGGATCCTCATCTTTCAATACAGTCTGAAGTTAAAAAGTTCTTGAAAAGGGGTTCGCATAACAGGCCTCCAAGAAAACTGGCGGCCCCTCCTTGGGATCTTAATTTTCAAAGATTCAAAGTAAACGTTACTGTCATTTAGGACCACACACGTGTATCCTAAACAAAATTCAGTGCTCAGCTCCTTCTTGAGATTACATACAAAAAGTAAAACTACACATACAAGTAAAAGAATACACACAACTAACATATACAATCCTACTCCCACTACCCACACAAAAGGGCAGAAATATTCCAATACTTGAATACAGAATAAGTATACCCTCCCCTAAGTTATAATAACAGTCCCATTTAAATAAAAGAGACATTACCTATTGCGCCATGCCTAAGTTGTCTCTCTACTATTGCACTTGATAGGGATAATACAAATAAATATTGCACTTACTTGGAATTTATGAGGTATAAATTGCACAACAGACTGTAGATGTTTGTGAAAAAAAGAAAGAACTGACTTAATGTCCATTTCTCTGGGACTTATGCCCAAGTTCAGAAGTCTGATCACTGTTGGGTAGAAACTGTTGTTGAATCTGGTAGTCCTGCATCGAATGCTGTGATATCTTCTGCCCGATGCCAGATGCTTAAACAGTCCATGCGTTGGATGCATGGTGTCTTGTATTATTTTGGTGGCCCTTCTGATGCTTCTTCCAGAGTAAAGTTGTTGTAAACATGGAAGACTGGTACCCGTTACTTTCACTGCAACCCTCACCACTCTCTGTGGTGCCTTCTTTTCTTTAGCTGTACAACTACCAAACCACACTGTGAGAATACTCTCAATAGCTCCTCTGTAGAAGGTGGAGAGGATATGAGGCAGGAGCTTAGCTTTCTTCAGCCTTCTGAAAAAAAAGGAGGCATTGGTGCACTTTCTTGACCAGCTGCCTGGTGTTACTTGAACATGAGAGATCCTCTTATATGTGTACACCAAGGAATTTTGTATATTTAACACCCTCTACACTCTCACCATTGATCATTTGCACTGGGTGGTTTGTTCTCCTTTTCTTGAAGTCAGTGATAATCTTTTTAGTTTTGCATACATTCAGGTCAAAGTAGTTCCCATCACACCAGCTGATCAGAGATGCCACCTCCTCTCTGTATGATCTTTCATCCTCTTTTGCGATAAGTCCCATGACTGTGGTATCATCAGCAAACTTGATGATATAGTTGGACTTGTGCTTTGCATAGCAGTTGTGAGTCAAGATGATGAATAACAGTGGACTGAAAAAACATCCCTGTGGAACTCCGGTGTTAATCTTGATACAGTTTGATGTGCTCTTACCCAAACTCACTCTCTGTGCCCTCTCAATCAGGAAGTCCAGGATCCAATTACAGAGATGCTTACTGACTCCTATATATGCCTATAAATCCTATATCCTATATATGCTATATACAATTTGTGTTAGAGATCTAACATTTGCTCCATTTGAACCAGATAATCTGGCTGACTTGAGGTTTTTAACTTGGAAAACAGTTTTCCTGACTGCTCTGACTTCTGCATGAAGGGTATCTGAGTTGCAAGCTCTTATGGTGAGTCAACTATATCTAATTTTCCAAAGGGATGGGGGTTTCTTTGAGAACTACTCCTTCTTTTATGCCTAAAGTGGTACCCAAGATTACTTTAAGCCAAACTGTCCATCTCCCCATTTTCTTTCCTGAACCTAAAGATGATGGAGAAAGCATACTTCATACTTTATACTCTGGATATCCACAGACAATTCAGGTACTACCTTAACAGAACTAAATATTTCAGATTTTTAGATCAGTTGTTTATTTCTTGTGAAGGTAAAAAGGGACAACAACAGACTATTTCTTTTTAAGTGGCTGCCTAAGGCTGTTACCCCTTGTTATATTCACTATAACAAATCTATTCCCAATAGGGTCAAGGCCTACTCTACCAGGACCTTGGCTCCATCTATGGCTTTTTGGAAAGGATTGGATTCTAGAAGTACTCTAGAAGTTGCTACTTGGTCCTCAGTGCATACTTTTACAAAGCACTATAAGCTTGATTCCTCTAATATGTCCAGATCAAGTTTTGCTAGGACCATTCTCCAGGGGCTCCTGGACTCTTCTCCTTCCACTTCCCAAAAGAAGTTAGCTATGGTAATTTGCCCATATAGCTAAGTGATCAATGCGATGACCATAGTAGCTGCTCCCTCCCTCCCTCCCCTTTGTTTTTGGTGTGTTTTTTTCCAAAAGCTTATTTTCTCAATTCCAGAACCTTCCCTTGCCATGACCCTACATAGTCTTCCTTCCCTTTATGTACCCTCAAAAGGACCATACTTAGTACCTCATTACACCTCTCTCTCCAATGTGTCTACTATGCATTTGCATAATTTTATACAAACAAAAAATGTTATTGTTGACCTATTGAACTACATCAATGTAAAATTGTTACTTAGCTTCTTTTTAATGCAACTTTAACTTTATGCATGTGACCCAACATATGTGAATCTTTTTGCTATAACTGCTATTATGTCAATATTGTTTAAAATTGTACTTGTTTAAAATGTACTACTGGAGCTTTTCTCCTCAGGTCTCCACTGAAAATGGGCCACAAGCCCAGTTGGGCAAACCCGGTTAACAAATGTCAATAAATAAATAAATTAATTTATGACAGGGTGTGGATAGTTATATATTTTTTTGTTCCTAGCATTGTCCTTTCTGGGCTCAGACTTTCTCTCTGCTGGCAGAAGAGCTCTGAAGGGTTTCATATCCAAACTTATCTTTTAATTATTCCAGAAAGACATGTATAGAAACTAGGTAAAGGTCCCCTATAAGCACAGCAGACACAACTTGTTAACAAAATTAAAGAGGACCAACCACGGCTAGGTGCAAAATAACTTTAATAAAATAACAAAGAATAAGCACTTTCACAGCCGTTTTTTCCAACTGAAACATATTAAAACAAGCAGCTAAACCTTTAAATAGCTCATTGGGCCAAAGACCACTATTTAACTTATTAATCAAGATTTAAAAACATACAGACACTTTACTAGCATGTTATAAAAACACATAAATATTTGTCTAGTCTTAAGCCTCATTCTATGAAAAACTATTATAACACATCTAGTCAGTGGGGAAGTACGCATGCACGTAGTAAAGATTTGATAGAGACAGCTTTATTAATGCCTGGTGTCTTATCTGCATTGAAGTGTACTATCCACCTGAGTTACGCTAACTTAGTCTTATTCTTAATATCCCCTTTCCTGTAGCTCTCTCTAATGATTTCCATAACTAGAAACCTAAACTTATGCTCTGCACCACATTCATCAGTATGCTTCGCTAGTGCACTACTCTGTTTATTGTCCATTATACACTCCTTAAGGGATCGGTTCGGCTTACCTATATAAAAGACTTTAGACTCCAAGCAGAAGCCATAATAAACAATGTTCCTGGTGGAACAGTCTGCATAAAAATTAAACTCTAAAACCTTCCCTTTGTGTGTATGTAAGAATGATGGACCTGTATAAATATACCTACAGGCATTACAGTTCCTACCTGGGTAAGTCACATGTCTCTGTGAAGTAATCAGTGCTTTATTTACTTCAGCCCTGTAGCAAAGCTGTCTCTTTAGGTAAATGAAAATAAGGGATTATCACTGAAAACTCCAACTGATTCTTTTGAAGCCTTCAAAATGTTCCAATTTCTTTTAATAATGTTGCAGTAGATATATACATTACTACAGGAGGTCATTGGGACTCTGATATATCTTTCATTACTCATAGGTGGACACACACACACACACGCACACAGAATGCATCAGAGCTACGGTAATACCACAGGCTTTTGCCTGAGGTTTACAAATACATCTGGCATGAGAAAATTCAGATTTTTTAACTCATTTTAGATGTGGTGAGGAAGCCACTGAGGAGAAAGCTAAAAGGCAAAAAGATAGGAGCAGACATGGAAACAGGGCAATTTACTTTACATTACCTCCAGATACATCAATCAGGTCTTCATCATCTGATTCAAGGGTATAGCGACTCCATCGGCTGGCACCGAAATGTTCTTCATCTCCTGGCGACGATACCTCATCTAGCACTTTTGAGGAGTAGACAGCCTGTAAAATTATAAAAAAGTAAAATGTTAAGAAAATTAAACAATTAAATTGCATCAGGAACAAAAAAAAATGTAGACAAAGAATTCTAGGAAACGTTTATCTGATCCTTACTATAACCTGAACTTCAAATCTGATTCAGTGCAGCAGAGGAAGAGAGCTGTTTGCACATCCTTCTTGGGAGAATAGGGTAGTGACAGTAAGGCTAATGACAAACGCAGTATTGGTCAAAGCTGGTCTCCACAGGTAGTACAAAACATGCAAATGTGTTCATTAGTGCTACTGACTAAAAGCGCAGAACATGTCACATGGCTCACTTATGTTGTTCCTGCTCCAAGTTACTGACCTGTTAAAATGGTGACAGTCTAATGTACCCACATAAAACTGCACACTATGGCTGCTCTTGAAGACTGTGACGGTAATGAGGCTTTAGAAGAGTGTGGGAAGATGCTGCTTAAATACTGACTGAAGCCTGAAGAACATATACCCTAAACATGGATCCACATTAAATCAGGAATGCATCTTTGGATAGGGCATTTTAACATGATGCCTATAGAAAACAAATATGCCTGTTAAACAGGGGTATCTTTAGTCAGACAACGAGCTAATCACACAAAAGTCACTTTTAACTCCCAGTGGTTGAGTCTTTAGATCTACAGTACAACCTGGAAATAAGATTTAATTTGCAGAAATACAATCAACCACAAATGGACTGACAATAAATTGTGTCCCCTTATGGTACATTTAACCCTCCATTTTCAGAACTATAAGAAATCATAAAAAGAACTGACAAGAAATATTCCTCCTTATTCTACATTTGTTTATTACATTTGACCTACAACTAAAGACAGTAAATGACCTTGATGATTTTCCTAATTGTTTACTCAAACATACAGCTGCAGAAGCTTTATTAAAAACTTGGGATAACAAAGGAGAACCACACAGACAATGGCAGGCATCAATCACCATCTTGTTACACTGCATAGTTACCACGTGTTTCTCCCCTACTAGAATGCATTCATTCATTAATTTATTCACTTGTTCATTCATTTATTCAATCATTCATTCACGGATATGGGGGAACAGGAACCTATCCCAGTACTTACTATGATGTGGGAGCATATTTCCCCTTACTGGGTGTTTGCAGTTTTGTTCTTTTACTATGGTGGCATGACCATGTACTTAAAAGATTTAACAAAGGGGGGTTATGGGGAGGAAATCAGCAGACTGCCTGTTAAAACATTGACAGAACATATATTATGCAAAGTGATGCTCATGGTACAGCATTTATTTTTCATTTGTAGTGGCTAAAAATGTATTCTTAGATATTTGACATGAATGTCAGTCTCATACCAGAACAATATAAATACAAGACCATCACATGATGATGAGCAATTTCAGCAATGTCTAAAAAAGATGCACATTAATCTGCAGGGGCAGAGAAGTAAAGTGACCGGGCCACATGTTCCAAATGATGAAATCAAAGCACACTTCTACAGGGGCAGAGAAGTAAAGTGACAGGACCATATGTTTCAGATGATGAAATCAAAGCACACATCTATAGGGGCAGAGAAGTAAAGTGACAGGGCCACATGTTCCAGATGAAATCAAAGCACACTTCTACAGGGGCAGAGAAGTAAAGTGACAGGGCCACATGTTCCAGACAAAATCAAAGCACACTTCTACAGGGGCAGAGAAGTAAAGTGACAGGGCCACATGTTCTAGACAATGAAATCAAAGCACACTTCTACATGGGCAGAGAAGTAAAGTGACAGGACCACATGTTCCAAACAAAATCAAACGCACTTCTACAGGGGCAAAGAAGTAAAGTGACAGGGCCACATGTTCCAGATGATGAAATCAAAGCACACTTCTACAGGAGCAGAGAAGTAAAGTGACAGGACCACATGTTCCAGATGATGAAATAAAAGCACACTTCTACAGGGGCAGAGAAGTAAAGTGACAGGGCCACAGTTTCCAGATGATGAAATCAAAGCACACTTCTACTGGGGCAGAGAAGTAAAGTGACAGGGCCGCATGTTCCAGATGATGAAATCAAAGCACACACCTACTAGGGCAGAGAAGTAAAGTGACAGGGCCACATGTTCCAGATGATGAAATCAAAGCACACACCTACTGGGGCAGAGAATTAAGGTGACAGTGCCACACGTTCCAGGTGATGAAATCAAAGCACACACCTACTGGGGCAGAGAAGTAAAGAGACAGGGCCACATGTTCCAAATGATGAAATCAAAGCACACATCTATAGGGGCAGAGAAGTAAAGTGACAGGGCTATATGTTTCAGATGATGAAATCAAAGCACACATCTATAGGGGCAGAGAAGTAAAGTGACAGGGCCACATGTTCTAGATGAAATCAAAGCACACTTCTACAGGGGCAGAGAAGTAAAGTGACAGGGCCACATGTTCCAGACAATGAAATCAAAGCACACTTCTACAGGGGCAGAGAAGTAAAGTGACAGGACCACATGTTCCAAACGAAATCAAAGCACACTTCTACAGGGGTAAAGAAGTAAAGTGACAGGGCCACATGTTCCAGATGATGAAATCAAAGCACACTTCTACAGGAGCAGAGAGGTAAAGTGACAGGACCACATGTTCCAGATGATGAAATAAAAGCACACTTCTACAGGGGCAGAGAAGTAAAGTGACAGGGCCACAGGTTCCAGATGATGAAATCAAAGCACACTTCTACTAGGACAGAGAAGTAAAGTGACAGGCCCGCATGTTCCAGATGATGAAATCAAAGCACACACCTACTGGGGCAGAGAAGTAAAGTGACAGGGCTACATGTTCCAGATGATGATATCAAAGCACACACCTACTAGGGCAGAGAAGTAAAGTGACAGGGCCACATGTTCCAGATGATGAAATCAAAGCACACACCTACTGGGGCAGAGAATTAAGGTGACAGTGCCACACGTTCCAGGTGATAAAATCAAAGCACATACCTACTGGGGCAGAGAAGTAAAGAGACAGGGCCGCATGTTCCAGATGATGAAATCAAAGCACACTTCTACTGGAGCAGAGAAGTAAAGTGACAGGGCCGCATGTTCCAGATGATGAAATCAAAGCACACACCTACTGAGGCAGAGAAGTAAAGTGACAGGGCCACCTGTTCCAGATGATGAAATCAAAGCACACACCTATTGGGGGAGAGAAGTAAAGTGACAGGGCCACATGTTCCAGATGATGAACTCAAAGCACACACCTAATAGGGTAGAGAAGTAAAGTGACAGGGCCACATGTTCCAGATGATGAAATCAAAGCACACACCTACTGGGGCAGAGAAGTAAAGTGACAGGGCAACATGTTCCAGATGATGAAATCAAAGCACACTTCTGCAGAGGCAGAGAAGTAAAGTGACAGGACCACATGTTCCAGATGATGAAATGAAAGCACACTTCTACAGGGGCAAAGAAGTACAGTGACAGGGCCACATGTTCCAGACGATGAAATCAAAGCACACTTCTACAGGAGCAGAGAAGTTAAGTGACAGGGCCACATGTTCCAGATGATGAAATCAAAGCACACTTCATGAGGGGCAGACAAGTAAAGTGACAGGACCACATGTTCAAGAGGATGAAATAAAAGCAAACGTCTACAGGGGCAGAGAAGTAAAGTGACAGGGCAACATGTTCCAGATGATGAAATCAAAGCACACTTCTACAGGGGCAGAGAAGTAAAGTGACAGGGCAACATGTTCCAGATGATGAAATCAAAGCACACTTCTACAGGGGCAGAGAAGTAAAGTGACAGGTCAACATGTTTCAGATGATGAAATCAAAGCACACTGCTACAGGGGCAGAGAAGTAAAGTGACAGGTCCACATGTTCCAGTCAATGAAATCAAAGCACACTTCTACAAGGGCAGAGAAGTAAAGTGACAGGGCCACATGTTCCAGATGAAATCAAAGCACACTTCTACGGGGGCAAAGAAGTAAAGTGACAGGGCCACATGTTCCAGACGATGAAATCAAAGCAGACTTCTACAGGGGCAGACAAGTAAAGTGAAAGGACCACATGTTCCAGATGATGAAATGAAAGCTCACTTCTACTGGGGCAGAGAAGTAAAGTGACAGGGTCTCATGTTCCAGATGATGAAATCAAAGCACACTTCTACTGGGGCAGAGAAGTAAAGTGACAGGGCCGCATGTTCCAGATGATAAAATCAAAGCGCACACCTACTGGGGCAGAGAAGTAATGTGACAGGGCCACATGTTCCAGACAATGAAATCAAAGTACACTTCTACAGGGGCTGAGAAGTAAAGTGACAGGGGCACATGTTCCAGATGATGAAATCAAAGCACACTTCTACTGGGGCAGAAAAGTAATGAGACAGGGCCACATGTTCCAGATGATGAAATGAAAGCACACTTCTACAGGGGCAGAGAAGTAAAGTGACAAGGCCACATGTTCCAGATGAAGAAATGAAAGGACACTTCTACAGGGGCAGAGAAGTAAAGGCACAGGGCCGCATGTTCCAGATGATGAAATCAAAGCACACTTCTACCGGGACAGAGAAGTAACGTGACAGGGTCGCATGTTCCAGATGAAATCAAAGCACACTTCTACTTGGGCAGAGAAGTAAAGTGACAGGGCCGCATGTTCCAGATGATTAAATCAAAGCACACACCTACTGGGGCAGAGAAGTAAAGTGACAGAGTCACATGTTCCAGATGATAAAATCAAAGCACACACCTACTGGGGCAGAGAAATAAAGTGACAATGCCACATGTTCCAAATGATGAAATCAAAGTACACACCTACTGGGGCAGAGAAGTAAAGTGACAGGGCTACATGTTCCATATGATGAAATGAAAGAACACTTCTATAGGGGCAGATAAGTAAAGTGAGAGGGACAAATGTTCCAGATGATGAAATTTCAGATGAAATCAAAGCACACTTCTACAGGGGCAAAGAAGTAAAGTGACAGAGCTGCATGTTCCAATGATGAAATCAAAGTACACTTCTACTGGGGTAGAGAAGTAAAGTGACAGGGCCACATGTTGCAGATGATGAAATCAAAGCATACACCTACTGGAGCAGAGAGGTAAAGTGACAGGGCCACATGTTCCAGATGATGATATCAAAGCACACACCTACTGGGGCAGAGAAGTAAAGTGACAGGGCCACATGTTTCAGATGATGAAATCAAAGCACACACCTACTGGAGCAGAGACGTAAAGTGACAGGGCCACATGTTCCAGATGATTATATCAAAGCACACACCTTAATTTTGTTAGACACTTCAGTCTTTACACTCAAATGGTTCACCGTCTATTTCATTTTTAAGTCTTATGTTCACATCTTGAAAATATTGTAATTTTTTTCTTAGCGCAAACAGTCAAGTGGGATTCTAAATCCTTGCAAGGCTGCAAATAAACTCTCTCCAACTTTTGTAATTAAGGACTTTAAAATATTATCGCTATAGCAACTGTATGCAAACTTTGTGGTGTGACATAAACTCTTCTATGGGTGACAACTCATTACAAGCTTGAAGGCCTTCCCACAATGCACACACCCCAGTAAACACCATGTGCAGATAATTAAACTGCAGTCTTGTATGACTAAAGGGCCTACATAGTGTTGACAAGGCACATCTGGATATTTCAGCCCAGTAATCCATTCACAGGCTCCTTTTAATGTCTGCTAATCATTTACCCTTTAAATAAAGAAAACCTTAAGATTACTGTACAAGAATTTGCTACATTGTACATACCTGGGCTTTGTTTTTATAACCTCATATTTAGTAAAGTGTGTCTTTTATTAAGCCACTTCAATGCACAGGCAGGTTTTCTACAAGGTCTTAACACAGGTAATCAATACAGTTAAAGAACGTAGTAGGTTAACAATAAAAAACGACAAGGAACCTGCTCCTTTTTTACTCTTCTGCTTAATTGCTTCATCTTTGACCCATTTACTAAACTAAACCTTTTAAAAATGTCTGAACTTTTTTGTGGTTTAATCACAGTGCTTATTGTCCAAGGTCTAAAAAAGTTGACTTTGACCTGTCTGGGTTCAGGTGGGTCTGGTTACCTGGTAGCAGAGGACTGCAATCTCATAGATGTTATTGCGGATTTCTGTTACATCCTTTCTGTTGCATTTTGGCTGCACATATTACTTAAGTGTGCTGATATCCTGTAAAATTGCACCAGTGATTTTTTCAATTATTTCTTGTTTTCTATTCAAAACTCACATTTTAAAAATGTATGACATTATATTTTTTGCTAAAATGCTGAAACTATTTACATACTCAAGTAACTCTAAGAGAGGATACTAACAGTTTACCAAAATGTTGCAGACCATGAAGAAGAAAGACAGGATAAATAGATTTACAGATGAAGTATAGATTCCCGGTTTCATCATTCAGGCTATATTATGTTGAGCCTGATCACATGACTCCTGAGATAAAACAGGCAGTCAAGAGAATTTTTCAATGAAGAAGAAAATTAAAACAGCAGGCGTGAAAAAAAGTGAAAATGTCCCAATTTACATGGATGAGGTAGTGATTACATCATGTTCTGTTTCACTGCTTTTGTGGTTAAATGTGAATTTAAATAAAACAAAAGCTTAAATTACTTTTGTTGTTTTAGGTTAGGGAGGGGGAGCAGTTCACAAACTGATTTATTAATTCGTCTTTCAGCAAAATAAGCATAGGTAATTCTGTCTCAACTGTATTTGTATGTATTACAGTGCTTGTGATACTTTGTGGCTTTGAATATGTACTTTTCAAAGATAAGGGTGCAATACATTTAAGACAAAAAGTCAGAATGAAAGTACGTCAGCATATGTGTCTAGTAACCAATGAGATTAATGCAAACTACAGTATACAGTGTAGTGGGTTTGCGTATTACAAACTGCAACAAAATCCTGTCCTGGAGCTGGGTTTCCCTCTCTTTCATCCGGCCTCAAATAAAACTCCACACTCACCACAGCTGTAGAGTTGAGTCCTCAGCTGAGTGTTCCAAGCCAAGTCCTCCACCAACCTCTCTGTGAAAAAAGTGGTCTGTGTCCCTGCTCCAAGTAGCTGACACATATACTATTTGAGATTTGATTTTCACACACACACACACACACACACACACACACACACACACACACACACACACACACACACGTGAAAGGCTGGCATAGATTTACCAGATATGCCCCCTCTGCCCAGATATAAAGTAGATACTGCCCCCAGAAAGAACACTCCAAAGCTAGCTACTTTAAGGCTCTTAACAGGGTATCCAATTACACTTAGTAAAATTAATACTAATCGAATTGGCAGTATTTAACTAATGCAGCAAGGCTTTCAGGGGTGGTCATACTGTCATCCAATAAATATAGGTGTTCTCAAAGGTTAAAATATTCTCTAAAAGACCAGCCACAATGAAAAGTTTAAATATATGTATTGATAAATAATAAAATGAACATGAAAATATTAAATATATATTTACAATAAACACCAGAGTTTCAATCACAGGAAATATTAAAAATAACACAGATGGAAAATTCACACAGATACAGAAAAACAATACTTAACTAATCTCACTATATTTTCCTGACTGATCTAGAGAATTACCATTCCCTGGATACTTACTAAAGCAAGGCAAGATGAAGTGGGTGAGTGATCCTTCTTTGTCAGATTTCAAAAACAGACTGCCCTGGGACACCTGTCTCAACTCATCTAGTATTAAAACATCATTTTAGTGCTGGCTTATAGAATTATATCACATACATGTGGTCATCTGACTTTTGATTCCCACACTACCCCTTTTACTAGCAACTGGACCAGAATCTAGCACATATGTATCATAATACATACACATAGAGCTTTGCTAAGATGAGTTATAGCATCTGGAAGCCATGAAAACATTTCAAAAACTTTCACCCTTCCAGGGTAGCAATTAGTTCACCCTTAAGGGCAATAGAGTAGGATTCCTAGTCCTGGTTTTCACAGACATTTTGTCTTTGGCTGCAGTCAGAACTGTAAGATACAATCTTTATGGTCTAAACCAGGTAATTTAATTTCAGACTATTTTTCAAAGTTAGCTGGACTGAGATTAACCTCTTTTCTTCCAGTATCCTCTGTTACAATACATTCATTTCAACAGTTACAATACAGTCTGACATCATACAGTGTATTTATTTTCTTTCCAGCAGGACCCACTGTTGATACATTTTTAATACAAGCAACTTTACAAATACATTTTCAACACAAGCAAATGTACAAATCAGCTTGATATACAAATGACATAATTCTTTACAAAACTCCAGCTAGCTATGTTGGCATATGTTACACATCCACTGCCCTACTTCTCCTGGTATAGCTGAAAATACTTCACATCACAGGCATTCAGGATCCATGTAGCCAAAACACTACTGTGTCATTAAAGGGTCATTTTCATATATTCCATGGGCCTCCACTACAGGAAGTTTAACGTATTACACAGTGGAGACTCTTGCTTGGCTGAGTCTTTCTTGCAGCTTTTAAAGGCAGAATAGTACAGATTTACTTCTCCTAACTACTAAAACATTTCCCACTCACTTCATGGCAGAAATCTCAAAACCCTTCTTCTTACAGATTTTGATTATAAGGCCACTGCATTACTGGTCCATGGCATCAATATTCACCTCCACCAACAAAGTTCACTTACAGAAGGGCTGCTAAGTTATTCTGGGGGGAGGAAGGTTTGCACTGTTAAGCACGCAGTGTAGCAGACCTCCTGATCACTAAATAACTGGCTTGTTCTACCACTCAACTCAGAATACCACCCACATTTTACAATGTAGGAGGTCTCCCATTTGCCAGAGAGAGCACTAAATATGTTTGGTTATCAAAGCCCCCCCAAATGATCATAAAAACTCCAATCAGCTCCCCCATGAGACCCACCTATTCACAGAGGATGCAAAAGCTCACTATCTCATTCATCCCCATCGGGGATGAGAGTCAAATACTCCAAAATACAAAAAACTAAGAAATTAAAACAAAAACAACTGTCAAGTTCACTGAAGACTGAATCCACAAAGTTTAATGAAGTGCTTTTCGTCCAAAAACTTCTTTGAACTTCATCAGATACTAACATTTGCAAAAATCAAGTTTAAATAGTCATGTTTAACCATGATTAAAATCAGTTGGTCTCTCCTTTTTAAAATTTAAACAAACAGTAGTTAAAATAGCACTGTGAACATAATATGCATTTTCCTGTTCTTTAAAACTGCCTTATTTAGCAAGCATGTGATTACATATGTTGCAGCAGCAATGTGATGAAAATCATATACGAAAATTCTGTAAAAATGTAAAGAGTTTCCTCATTTAGCTAACCTTATATTATAAACATTTTCAAATAAAAATTTGAAGTGAAACATAATTTCTATAATGTTGTTACTACAGTTTTTCATCTCATTAAACGTTTCAGTTTTAAACAACATGTGATAGAACACATGTCGTTTAATCCTGGAAAGTTATAAGCAATAGAGAATTTCGATAACAACACTACAGAAATGCCAGCTATAATTTCGAATATGGAAGGTGACTTTTTTGTATATAATTTCTCTACACTGGATATTTCTGCTGAGATGGCTAACACTTTAGCTAAAGGAATGAGTTTTACACCAGCTAGGAGAATGGACATATATAACAGCATTCTTGACTTGAAAATGCATGTTAGGAAACAATTTAAAATTGTTATTGGGTAACACAGCTGTACAATCACAAGCACAATATAGAATATCAAGTACATATAACCCACCTTTGGACAATTTGTTACATATATTTGAAAAGATGTAAAGTGGACATGAGAACATATAAAAAGGAAAATAGATTTAGGGGTTATGAGTATAATTTAACTAAAGTTGAGCAAGCATGGCTCAACTTGATAAGATCAGCTAAGGTATGCGTCATGAAGCCTGACAAAGGTGGAAACCTTGTACTTATGGATTTGGATGATTATGAAACTAAAACAGTACAGTGTCAGCATAGACTCACAATAGAAAGAAATAAAAAAACCTCAGAATAAACATGCAAGGCAAAATCAATGCAGTATAAAACAAACTTTTGCATATTCTTGTAAGTTTTTCAACAAGGTAAACACAAAAGAAAACAATCCACTCTTCACACAGAACACAACAGAACAGGCTCAGATGTACATGTAAATGCATCCACTTCTTTCCCTGATAAGACACAAGAGACACTGCAATCCAAATGTTAATGACCAAGATTAAATTGTGCCCACATCTCATAGCATTCAGTTCAACACAATACAGAACACCCTACAAACTACTCTTAATAGAATCTGTTGCTAAACCTCCCTGTCTAATTCTAGGGAAAACCACTGTACCACCCCAACTCCTAGTCAGAGAAAGGACGTTCCTTTACTTTAACCTCCTAAACATCCAAGCTCTTAACATGCAGGTACTGTCATCTTCTTGCCTCAAAACTCTACAGGAGAGCAATAAAGTACTCCTTTCATTCATCTAAACACAACTTAGATTACCTCAACTGAGCTTGAAAGAGGCCCTCGCAGATTAGCGCTTTACCCCAGATAAATTTAAATAAAAATAACATTTAGATGGGGTTCCAAGGGGACTACATATAGAAGTGATCAGCCAACAAATCTTAGTTTTGAATCAGGCTTTTCCTTACTTATAACAAATACAACTTAAAAAAAAAAAAAAATTGCAATTATAAAATACCACCAAGACCACCAATCCAAGAAGTAAGCAATTTTAATGAAACACTTAGCGCCTCGGCTTGCACAGCCTTCCAAGAGTAAAAACACTACAAAACACTCTTTACTTAAATACAGCATATTGCACAAGACAATTAATCAATTAAGCATACAATTTAAATCACATACTTCCAATTACATTCCTTGTTGAGACCCTGAGGCTCCAAAGTACCATACTTTAAAATCAAGAGGGTTTCTTTTTTAAAGGTTTATTTTTTAAGGACACACATTCACCTATACCAACTTGCATTTTTTCCAGAACACAACCCCTAAGAGAATCAGGATCAAAATTGTGTGCTGTCATGAAATGGCTCCCAAGGGGACTCTAGTTTTTTTAGTTTTTATTTCCCTAATATATTCCTGTAACCGGACTCTAAAACTCCTACAAGTTTCCCCTATGTAGAACTTATTGCATCCACATCTCAGCACATACGCTAGCCCCTAAGTACTGAAACTTTATTCATAACTAGCTGTAAATTCAATACCATTAATATAGGGAAAATAACTCATTACATAATGACAGATGGAACAGCCATCACATGGAACAGTGCCCTTATTTGTGCTTAAATTCTGACTAACATTAACATCTGGTAAACAAAATTGGTTACACACCAGAATATCAGCGACATTCCTATCTCATTTTTCGTATTTATAGTTCTTTGGTCACTTACTCCTTCATGATTATGAAAGAAGTCACTTGGGAGGTGTGAAATGTAGCCATTACAACAGTTCACAGATAATTAACTAAATTATGCATATTGTGTATATCAACAGAAGAAATAAAAGTAGTTTGACCCTCCCATTTGTAACAGCATAACATGAGAATTTTCCAGGTTTGTTTACTGTTTCTTCTAATAAAGTATTTAAATTACTTTCTTGTGACTTCCCCATAATACCATGTATGGCACAATGAGTGGAATTCAAGGAAAAATAAAAGTATACATTAATGACACAGGTTAACAGTATGTTACTAGGCTACTGACCCAAGGGTCTTTATATGCCTAGCCATTAAATCCCAATATAATACTACATAGAAGCTATCGTCTATGCCCAAGGTTCTTCTAGTAAGGGTTACCCATGACCAGGAGAGAAGCCAGGTTTATCCTTGGCAGACATTTACTATTTCCCATCCAATCATCCAGGTTGCACCTAAACAGGGTCATGGAGGTGCTCTGCTTGATATGGAGTGAAAGCCTATTCCAGAGGAGTGGCAACTTCTGAGAGATGTATCTGTCTCTCCAGCACGTCCTGTTTATGTCGCAGACTAGACTGAGGTCTCTGGAATGGGTGACACTAGTCCCATTTGACTTGCAGCATTTCCTTTAGATTTGGGTCAGACATAGCCCTGTAATCCAGATATAAGTCACCTCTAAGTAGTCTATACACTACTGAGTACCGTGACAGCGACTCTAGTCTGTCCATACAAGACGTGCTGGAGGCCCAGAATTTTCTTAGTTAGAAATCTCTGAGGTCTCTCAAATTGCTGCAGGTCTCTGGTATGGTACATACCAAATCGAGCATTATATTCAATAATAGGCCTAGTGAGAGACGAGTACAGGGGAGTTATAACCTCGTTTGCTCTTGAGGGGATGGCTTTGCTAATCAGGCCAGTGACATAGAATGCCTTCCTCACCACAATAGCCACATGGTAGTCAAAGTTGTGGTCACAGTCAACTTGTGTTCCTAGGTCTCTCATTACTGAATTGTTACTTAGAGTATTACTGTTTATTTTATAATAAGCAAGGACATTGGCTTTTCTTACGGGAATGATGCATTTTTTTAGCATTTAGTTTAAGACCATGGCTTTGGCACCACTCATTGTTCTGTGTAAGCTCCTTTTGAAGTATGTTGACATCACTAGGGGATTCAATGATAGCACCTAATTTGCAGTCATCTGCAAACCTGGTTAGCCACAGCCCCTCCACTTTGGCTGGACTTCTGAGAAGTATATGCCAAACAAGAGGAGGCCCAGCACTGACCCGTGTGGACCCCACTGTTGACAGGTCTGCTGGTAGAGGTAAAGTCTACCACTTTGACTGAGTGTTGTTGATCTGTGATCCAGTTTGCAACCCACTGGATAACATGGGGTATATTCAACTAGGTTAGTTTGTCAATGATGCCTGAATGTGGGATAGTGCCGAAGGCCTTGCCAAGTCAAGATAGGCTGTGTGCATAGCTTTGCCCTTGTCTATGGCTCTGGTCACTTTCTCAAAGAAATCCACTCGGTTTAGCAGGCATGACCTGCCATTAACAAAACTGATCTGGGACAGATCCAAGGTTTGGAGGTCACCTATATCCATATTTATGAGGATGCTAATGTTTATTTTCATGTCCAATTTGGTAACACTTATTGGTTTCTGCATACTTATTTTGCATAATAGATTCAGTAAAAACTTCCTTTAATAATGTGGAGACACCTCTAAAGGAAATTAAATACATATATACTTACATATCGAGAAAGTGGGCCAAGCAATAACATATTCTTTATTTCTGACTCACATGTGCCTCTTCCAATTCCAAGATGCAGTAAACATAATTAAACTGTAATGGATTCCTCCAAATCACATGAAACCCAAACCACAAACTGTGAGGTACAACATCACTCAACATGCATGTAATCACTGGGTACAGAACAACTGTCAAGCTTCTGTCTCCAAAAAACAAATGAGAAAGTTGTGGATCACTTGCTAATGAGTTTAGCTAGGAAGCTCTCATAATGACAATAACTGTTTTCCCCTCATTTATTTTTGTTTGTTTGGTTACATTTTGAATAAGTTAACCACTTATTTGTGCTGGTCACAGGACCCTTTTCAGCCACAACTCCATAGCACAAATAAATAAATAATAACACGAGTACAGAACTTTATATAGAGAGATACAGACACAATGCAGATGCTAACAATGCAATGTAATGAAGACCTTTGTAAGCAATAAAGTTTATTACATGTGGTAATATCTCATGAAGGACAGTTCTGTACTCTGAAAACGATGGAGTGTCAAGGAAAATACGAGCTCTAAAAATGATGGAATGTCAAGGAAAATACAAGAAAAACAAGTATGGTGGCTGGAGTCTGTGAAGAAAGTACCTAGCATGAGAAAAAAGGAAACAGAGGAAGAGAGGTCAGTCAGAAGTAGGACCTGGGAATAATAGGACTCTACTTTCCTTAGTGGTTTTCCATTGTGTATACATATGTGCAATAGAAGAATGCATTTAACTTGGGAATGGAAGAAGCTGACCATGGATAAGAAGGGTTCAGCCCCTTTGCCCACATATCATGTGCATTTATAAACTTCTTTTATTTTTTGTCCCGAAGGCATTTTTTTAATACTTTGTGTTAGGTGATTCCAGCTTGAGGGGTGATCTTACTGAAGCCTGTCTCTCTGTTACTGCTAGTTTGCAATGGAGTTGGATAAGGGTTGATGTGTTATTACTGCTACTGCGGAAAGAGTATGGGAAGTGTTCGACTTGCATGTTTAGTCAGGGTTGGTAATGTTCATAGAGAAGTTTGTAGCACAAGATGGACAGCACTAGTGTGGATTATGCTGTGGGACAGAAAGAAAATTATTTTGTTTTGTGTTCAACAGTGATGCTTTTGTCATGGAAATATGTTGATGAATGAACATATATTATTTGCAGTGGTCTGAATCATTTGGGTGTTGTGAGATTAATGTAAAGTAATTATGGGAAGGACATATTCCAGTTTTGGAATAAACAGATTTTGTTTAATGCTCTTCTGGTATCAGGTCAGACAGCTGGAAATAGAGTACCCTGCCTTTAGTTGTGTTATTACAAAAAGTTCTCTTCATGAATTAACATGATTTACATTATTTGCCATGGACATTTGTTAATTTTTTTTAACAATGAATTTGGGACAGACACTTTCATGAAATAGTTAAGACTCAAAATTAGGAGCATTTCTCATAATGAGGTACAGCATACCTCTCAACTATACAGATTTTCACAGAATGCCCACATTTTTTTGCCTCATATTTTTAGACTTTCTCATAAAACTGTGGTTTTCTAGCAAACCATTGAGGGTTGAAAAAAGAAAATAATGACAGACATTTGAGTTTCAGACTTCGTACCCTTCAGAAAATACATGCTAAAGCAAAACATGTTATTCTATCAACTTTCTACATTTGTAAGATCAATATTTAAAAATTGTCTCTGTTTTGGGCCTTTGTCCCCCATTATTTATGGCTTTGTCCTGATTTCTTGCTCTAGGAGGTTGACATGTATGAGTACAGTTGAGAGGTATGGTGCCCATCTAAGAGGTTGACATGTATGGGTACAGTTGAGCAGTATGGTGCCCATCTAAGAGGTTGTCATGTATGGGTACAGTTGAGAGGTACGGCACCCATCTAATAGGTTGACATGTATGGGTACAGTTGAGAGGTATGGTGCCCATCTAAGAGGTTGACATGTATGGGTACAGTTGAGAGGTATGGTGCCCATCTAAGAGGTTGATATGTATGGGTACAGTTGAGAGGTATGGTGCCCATCTAAGAGGTTGACATGTATGGGTACAGTTGAGAGGTATGGGGCCCATCTAAGAGGTTGACATGTATGGGTACAGTTGAGAGGTATGGTGCCCATCTAAGAGGTTGACATGTATAGGTACAGTTGAGAGGTATGGTACCCATCTAAGAGATTGCCATGTATGGGTACAGTTGAAAGGTATGGTGCCCATCTAATAGGTTGACATGTATGGGTACAGTTGAAAGGTATGGTGTCCATCTAAGAGGTTGACGTGTATGGGTACAGTTGAGAGGTATGGTGCCCATCTAAGAGGCTGACATGTATGGGTACAGTTGAAAGGTATGGTGCCCATCTAAGAGGTTGATATGTATGGGTACAGTTGAGAGGTATGGTGCCCATCTAAGAGGCTGACATGTATGGGTACAGTTGAGAGGTATGGGGCCCATCTAAGAGGTTGACATGTATGGGTACAGTTGAGAGGTATGGTGCCCATCTAAGAGGTTGACATGTATGGGTACAGTTGAGAGGTATGGTACCCATCTAAGAGATTGCCATGTATGGGTACAGTTGAAAGGTATGGTGCCCATCTAATAGGTTGACATGTATGGGTACAGTTGAAAGGTATGGTGCCCATCTAAGAGGTTGACGTGTATGGGTACAGTTGAGAGGTATGGTGCCCATCTAAGAGGTTGACATGTATGGGTACAGTTGAGAGGTATCGTGCCCATCTAAGAGGTTGATGTGTATAGGTACAGTTGAGAGGTATGGTGCCCATCTAAGAGGTTAACATGTATGGGTACAGTTGCGAGGTATGGGGCCCATCTAAGAAGTTGACATGTATGGGTACAGTTGAGAGGTATGGTGCCCATCTAAGAGGTTGACTGTATGGGTACAGTTGAGAGGTATGGTGCCCATCTAAAAGGTTGACATGTATGAGTACAGTTGAGAGGTATGCTGCCCATCTAAGAGGTTGACATGTATGGGTACAGTTGAGAGGTATGGTGCCCATCTAAGAGGTTGACATGTATGGGTACAGTTGAGAGGTATGGTGCCCATCTAGGAGGTTGTCATGGATGGGTACAGTTGAGAGGTATGGTGCCCATCTAGGAGGTTGACATGTATGGGTACAGTTGAGAGGTATGGTGCCCATCTAAGAGGGTGACATGTATGGGCACAGTTGAGAGGTATAGTGCCCATCTAAGAGGTTGACATGTATGGGTACAGTTGAGAGGTATGGTGTCCATCTAAGAGGTTTCCATGTATGGGTACAGTTGAGAGGTATGGTGCCCATCTAAGAGGTTGGCATGTATGGGTACAGTTGAGAGGTATGGTGCCCATCTAAGAGGTTGACATGTATGGGTACAGTTGAGAGGTATGGTGCCCATCACAGTGATGGAACTGCTGTCTGCATTTAGTTTGTGCAAAAGTATTCACTGTGGTCCTGAATACTGGTTTACAATTCTTAAAATAATGAAATTTCATTTTTATTACTTGAAATTTGGGGCATTATAATGGTAATTGTTATCATAGTTTCCAAAGAAGAGCAACCCATTACTATTTCTGTGGTTTATACTAGCATAGCAAAAGAAGATTTATCGTATGTCTTTATACAAGCAAGTTAAACAGGCATTTTGAATACGGAAGACTAAAAACAGAAACTGACAACAAATTAACATTTTATAGAATTTTAGAATTTTAGGGGATTTTCTAAGGGAAATGAAAAAAAGGGTAGTATGAGAAAATTATTAGGAAATTTTACATTACGGTTGGTCAGTCACTGGGAGAAATGAGCAATAAAAAAGAGTGACTTTTGTGAAGCTCTAGACAACTGCGAGACTAATGGGGTTGAGGCTCACCTTACTGAAGTACCAGAAAAAGAACAGTGTGCAAAATCTTACCACAGCCATAGATGTCATTCTTTTCCATGTTGCAGTTTTCATTACATGAGGGATTCCTTACCATAAATTATCCTGATGTTCGGCCAGTATATAAAAGCCTTTTACCACTGATAGGTACGTGAGATGCTGCACGTAGGCCCAAGGCAGGGGTCGACCATAAAAGTGATGTCTGCTCATACCATCCTCGGAACTGAATGCCTCAGGAAGAACATCAACCTAAAATACCAAGGAGGAAAATGCACATCCAAAGAAAGAACAAGAACCAGGGGGAAGGTGGGAGGGATGGAATATTGCAACACAGAAGAAAAGGACATCTACTGTTATGGTAAAATTATATATAGCTAGTCTATGTCCTTCTACTTCTATGTTGCAGTCTTCATTACATGACAGAGAGTATCACAGCTTAGTAGGAAAAAGGGGAGAAGAAGGAGCCGAGGTGGTCTCCACAAAGCCATGGAGAATGGCTCTTGCAAAACCTGCTCCGGAACTGAAAATACCATCCAACTTGTAATGTTTCGTGAAGGTATGCACAGAACTCCAAGTGGCTGCTTCTGAAATGGAGGAGGTTTCTAAACCTTTGAAAAAAGCACCAGAGGAAGCTACAGCTCTAGTACAGTCAGCCTTAACAGGAGAAGAAACCCTTACCATGAAAAACATAACAAAAAGAAGTTGCTTTAGAAATCCAAGTAAAATATTCTGCTTGGAAGCAGCTTTCCCCAAGTCCTAGGATGAAAAGAGACAAAAAGCTAATCAGATGTCCTGACAGCTTTAGTTTTATCCAAATAAAATCTGAGTTGTCTGTACACATCCAAGGTGTGTAGGATCCTCTCACTGGAAGAGTGTGGAGACGGAAAAAGGGTGGGTAAGTTAATGGACCGATTGGGCAACAACTCATTCACTACCTTGGGCATAAAGGAAGGATTGGTGCACAAAGAAACCCTGTCCTTATGGAAAACCAGGTAAGGTGGAAATGCCATTAAGGCTTGCAGTTCAGAGACCCTCCTGGCTGAAGCAATAACAAGTAGAAGCACAGTCATCCAAGTACAACATTGCAGGGTAGCTCCAATCTGGAGACTAAAGGGGGACACAGAGACAGACATGCAGAAATAGCTGATATGTGAGCTTTTACAGAAGAATAAGCCAACCCAGCCTTCAAAAAGTTCACGCAAGTAACTTAGAACCAAAGGAATGTCCACATTTAGGGGGTCTAGGTTACGAGAAAGACACCAAATATATAAAATCTCTTCCATTTGAATAAGTAGGATTTCCTAGTTTTGGGCTTACTGGCCTCCTGTAGCACCCTAAGCACAACCTCAGAGAAAAGGTGTCTAAATAGAATCAGAAGTTTATCACCCACAGTGTGAGTTGCAGAGTTGACAACCGAGGGTGAATGAGTGATTGTTTGTCTTGTGAGAGGAGATGCACCATGTGAAGTGACTTGTGATGATTGTCCTTGAAGGAAACCAATGTTGTCTTGGCCAAAAGGGAGACACCAGTAAGGTTTTTGGTTTATCCTGTTGAATCTTCAGCAGAGCTTTCTGAATAAGAGGGAAGGGGGGTATGCAGAGAGAAACACTCCTGACAAAAGATTGATAGGGTGTCCACCTTCCATACCACAGGACCTGGAACTCTGCCACACAACTTTGGAAGTTGTCTATTCAAAGGGGAGGCAAATAGATCTATTTGAGGTGTACCCCACAGGTGGAGAATGTCCAGAAACACATCCCTGTGAAGCATCCACTCATGGGATTTAGTCATGGACCTGCTCAAAGTGTCTGCCACAACATTTTGATTGGAGGACATGTACACTGCCTGCAGAGTGACTTGATACTGATTTGCCAATTCCCATGCCAAATAAGCTAGCCTGCGCAGAAGGTACAATTTTGTCTCCCCATGTTTGCTCACATACCACAGAACTGTGCTGTTGTCTATAAGCAGTTTTAGAGGTCCTGGAGTGAAAAAGAGTATAAAATGCCTGAGCAGCCAGCAGAAGAGCCCTCATCTCTTTTATGTTTATGTGTTCCTTCCTTTGTGAAGGAGATCACAGACCTTGCACCTTCATGGACGCAAAGGCTGCCCTCAACCCATGTCTGAGGGGTTTGTAAACAACTCTTGAGTTGGTAGGGGAGGATGTAAAGGCCTGCCTGGATTTGGGATAGTCTGCTGAATCCACCAAAGAAGCTTCCAATTTAGACAAGGAAGAAGAGGGACAACAAAGTCTAGTGGGTGAGCATGCTGCATCCAAACCAATTTCAGGTACCATTGAAACTTTCTCATGTGGAGTTTGGCAAGGGGTAACATGGGAACAGTAGGAGCCATGAAGCTTAGAAGTTTCAGAAACTCCCTGGCTGTCAAAGACTGCAGAGGAAGAAGGTCTTGGAAGTAACTGACTAGAGACAGAACTTCATGTGGAGGAAGAGAGGTCAACATGAGAGCTGTCTGAATCCTGCACCACAGGAAGATGTGGTCCTGTGAAGGGGTTAGCATGGATGTTTTGAAACTGACTTTGAATCCCAACCTTTGCAGAAGTGTGGTAGTAAACAGGAGATTGTGAATCAAGGTCTTGAGGAGGTGAGCAACAGGTTACCCAGACAGAAGAATACCTGTATGCCCTGGAGTCTGCAGAAAGCAACCACAGGAGCTAAACGTTTTGTAAATACCCTTGGTGTCATAGAGAGACCAAATGGTAAAGCACAGAACTGAAAATGTGAAGAATCAATAGAAAAAAGTAAACATTTTCTATAAAGGGGATGAATGGGAACATGTAGGTAGGCATCCTTAATATCCAGGGAGGCGAAATAGGCCTGTAGAAGAATGAGGGCAAACAGAGTTTGGAGGGAAAGCATATGAAAGTTTGGGACCTTTAGGAAGGTGTTGATGTGAGAAAGATCCAGTTTGGGTCTCCATGGTCCATCGTTCCTGGGAAACAGGAACATCCTTGAGTAGAAAGCTCTTCCCCTTTGCCAGAGTAGAACCTCTTGGATAGCTTCCTGGGATATAAACTCTTGGAGCACCTCTGGGGAAAAAAGTTGTTCTCACGGTATTTGAAGAATTCACATGAAAGGAGGAAGAGCTTTCCGAGCCATGAAATATACTTTGAGGATAATAGAACCCATAAATCATAAATGATGTGTTCCGAGACTGAAAGGGAGAGAGTAATGTGCTGAGAGAGGTGGAATTTGACCAGACGGAGCCAGGTAGTCACAGACTTGTCTGGAAAAGACTGCTTTTGAGAAGAAGAATGCTGAGAGAGTTTGGAAGGAGCAGGTCTCCTGTCATACCTTTGACCTCTGGAAATGGGGGGTTGAGATTGTTTCCAAACAAAAGCAGTCATAACTGGGTAGTTCCTTTGGAATGTGGGAAATGAAGACACAAAGATATGCTTTAAATCCTGCAACTCTTTACCTTTCCTCCTGCAGGGGATTGAACAAGGTAGCAGCTGCAGTAGCAAACAAGGCATCATTACGTAATAGTGCATCCATTACCTTGTCCTTGAAGTCTTCAGGAAGACAGAATGCAAGCAGAAAAGATTTAGCGCTTTCATTTCCAAAACAGGAAACTTCATCAGAATAATACGTATATTCCTGCTTGCTGAAAGGTACACAACAAGAAATACCCGATTTTATGGAATATTTAAATAATACTACCCACTTTCTTAGTTTCACATATGAATTTAATACGAAAGTAATAAATTATTTAGATGTAACCATTCAAAAGGATGATAAAAACAAAAAATATACCTCCAGTATTTATAGAAAAGCTTGTTTTTCTAATTCTTACTTACATTATTCTAGTAACCACCCACCACTGCAAAAGAAAAATATTATTAAGGGACAAATGGTTAGGGTGGCAAGGATGACATCAGAATACGCAGAATTTATTAAAGAGATGGATTATGTACATAAATTGTTTTTAGAAAGAAATTACCCAGACAGACTTATTTTACCCTTGAAGAATGAGGTGATTAGGGGAAGGGGTACCAAATATATACCTATACTAAATTTTGATAACAACATTACATGTAGTGAGTTTACAGACAAAGGTGTGGAGGAAGAAATTAATGAAAACAATGAACTTTTGAATAAAAAGGGAGAGCAAAGCACACCTTTTTTTGTTATGACCTACAATTCTAATACACAAATGATAAGAAAGGCTATATATAAGACATGGAACATCTTTAAAAGTATGCCAAATAAGTTGGACATATTTAATAGAAATTTATGTTACAGTTATAGGAAGGGTCCTAATCTCAAAAACATCTTTGAGAAGAATAAGTCTGAGAATGGTGGGAACACAAAGAAAAAAGGAACTCTGAGGTGTGGAAGATGTTCCCAATGTACTTTTATAGCCAACACTGATGAATTAACTATTCCTACTATTCCTATTAGTTTTAAAAGTAAACAACATCATACTTGCTATACTCGAGGAATAGTATATTTAGTTTATAGGTTCATAGGTTCATAGGTTCATACTAGGCTATCTGCCCGAGGGCATTTACAAGCCTAGCCCATAGTTTTGTGGCTTAAGCCACCCCTTTAGTATGGGGAACTATACCCATTATTTTGCTGTGCCTCTATTGAGCAGTGACACTGAGGTAATCCCTGGGGTATATCTGCGATCTCCCATCCATTGGTCAAGATTTCTCTTGAACAAGGCCAGCGAGGTGCTCTGCCTCACATATACCGGGATTTTATTCCACAGCATAGGGAGTCTTTGGGTGATGAATCTATCCCTCCAGCACGTCCTATTAATAGCCGTGTCGAGGTTTAAGTCTCCCGCCCTTGTGGCTCTGACGGATCTAGATTTTTTGAGGTGAAGCATATTCATCAAATCTGGGTTTGACATGGCCTTGTATGTTAGGCAAAGGTCACCTCTGAGCAAGCGGTAAGCGACTGAATAGAGCTGGAGTTCTTTCAGCCATTGTTGTACCTTTTGTTGGGCTTACTATGTGGGAAAGTCAGAAAGAGTTTTGAAACAAAGAATATATGAACACATGTATGATGTAAATAGAAAAAAAGAAACAAATACACTTTACAGACATACATTGTCTTGTGATCAGGCTAACTTTAAATTCTGGGTATTGGAAATGTTACCTAGGAATAATAGAGGTGGGGATTGGGAAAACCATTTAACATATAGAGAACTGATATGGCAATTGTGCCTGGATGCTAATACACCCCCAGGAATGAATGACTATGTGTCAATATTACCAGCCCTAAGGTTAAGGGCCAATAAAGTTAAAAACACCAATAAAAACAAAAAGAAAAAACCTTAAACTCATCACTTATTGATTTTATACATTTATGGTAATTTTATATCTTATATACATATATACATATATATTTACACTTAGGTTCATAGGTTCATAGAGTAGTACTAAGCTAACAGCCCTTACGAGCCATTTTAAGCCTAGCCAATTATCCCTTGTAAGACTCAAACCCTGCATCTTGTGCTTGCAAGGCAAACAGCTAAACCATTAGGCCAGCTAAACCATTAGGCCACCCTCCTTATTTATATTTATATTTATATTCATTTTTACATTTATATTTATTATATTTATATTTATATTTATATTCATATACATGTATTCATCATATTGATTACATCTACATTTACATGAACATTTGTATTCTTTACTAGAACTTTAATTTTAATTCTAGTATACACAGGTATATTTCACTGTATTTGTTTACAATTCATATTAATTACTATTTTTTTAGTGTTACATTGATTATTATAATGATTTTATATGGAATCCTGTTAAATGATATTTTTCAGTACATGGATTACAATAAACAAAAAAGTTTTGTTTTGCTTTTGCTTTTGGTGCTTTAAACTGTAAGTTACTTTAACCAAGAGACTAAAAGCAAATTGATTAATTGAGTAATTGAAATTAGAAGGTGTATAAAACAGCAAGCAGGAATATACGTATTATTCTGATGAAGTTTCCTGTTTTGGAAATGAAAGCGCTAAATCTTTTCTGCTTGCATTCTGTTTGAAACGTTTTGAATACTGTCGTGCTGTGCTGTGCTGTGTTGTCATTAAAAACCTTACTACTATACAGCGTTTGAGTTCGTGTCTCGTGGACTGAAAAGTTTTTCTGTGGAACCAACTAGTTTCTCTTCATATTGGCCTTTACACCAACTTGTGGGACTGCCTTCATTGGATCCTGTGGTACGGAGATTTGTGGTGATTATTGGTGAATTTTTTCTCCGTCATCCATTTTCTCAATTATTAGTCTTCAGGAAGAGGTTGGAGCCTTAACGAAGAGTATCTCCTTAATAAACAGCCAGAGGCAGTAGCCCTGGCAGATGCTTCAGCAGTATCATAACTGCATCTGATGGAGTGGCGTACCACTTGAGAAGATGCCCCCAAAACGGAGGAAAGCTGAGACTTTATACCTGAATCCAGAAGATCAGATAGAAGTTGAGAGGCCTGAGAAAGAAGGGCCAAACGTCAGTCGCCCTGCTAGACAGGGGTCCAGGGAAGTAAACAATGTGGGAAGAAATAGCCAGGGAATTGTTATGGCTAGGCTTGTATAGGCCTTAGGGCCGATAGCCTAGTACCAACCTATGAACCAAAGCATACTTATTCATATGGGTTTGATAGTTAATTGCCCTAAAGGCAAGAGTAACTTAAGTGTATATTTTTCCCCAGCCTTTCCATGGTTTTACTCTCACTGTCTGAAGGAGAAGAGAAGAGCAGTGGAAGGAAAAAGTCTGGATGGCTTATCAGTAGCTACAGAAACAACCACTGGGTCTGCACCAGGGCATATAAAAAGGAATGTGCAGTCCTCTGGAACTTCACAGAACCCTATCTGGCCATTTGGGGGCAGGAGGTTGAGAGTCTGGACTCTTAGAAGCAGAAGTGAAAACATCCAGAAAGGCTGGCAGAACTGGTGGCACAGCAGAGGGAGAGAATGAATCCATCTGGAGTAAATCATAGTACATCCTCTGCGCATCAGTAGCCTGTGAGCAGTCCCACTTGAAAAAACAAAGGTGATGTCTTCACCGGGGGGACACACAGTCCCATTGGACTACTCCTCAGGTGATGCATACTCCAGGGGGGAAGAAATTTGGACAGAGTATGCCAAAGACTCCTCCGCTGAGGAATCCTCATCCTCATATAAAACTTGCTCCCTAAACATTTTCTGAGGGGAAAAAATAGAAAGCAGGCTAGGAAGGGAAACACCAGTGCGAGGCTTTAAAGCCATAAAGGCATTAAATAATCCCTGTGTGAAGGACTGCCAATCAGGCAGAGGTCCCTCAGAAGCAGGAATATGTCAGTTTTTTTGTTTATTTTTAAGGGGCACTGCAGCCTTATGGAAGGTGGAGAGACCCGGCGTAGGCCTGCATTCTATAACAGTCATCGGCAATCCTCCCAAACCAAGATCTGAAAAATAACTCGAGGGCCTTCCGATACTATGAACCTAGGTTCCCCCTGCTCATCCAAAATGGATGTCTGCAACACCTCTGAGGATGTGCCAGTGGGTGACTCCCTGATGGCTTCCATTACAGTTCCCACCGAGGAATCTGAGCCAAATTCCAAATAGGCTTCCAGGCCTTCACTGGCCTCAAGTTGGATGTCTGGAATGGGAGGTGCAGGTGAAGCTTCAGGCCTGAGCTTTTTGGCCTTCCTCACAGGCTCAGCAGAATGGCTTGACGCATTCTTCACAATGTCACATGCTAACCTTTTAAGTCTTTGATTCTCTAAGTATTGAGAAAATGAAATGGCTATGCAGAGTTTTGGGAACAAACAACTGACATATAGAGCAAGACTTATGGTTGTGATTAGGGCCTAAACAAAACAGACACTGGTCATGAGAATCTTTATGAGGAATTTGCCTTCCACAACAGCACTTGCCTTTCCTGGATGACATGTAACCTCAGACAGAAAAGCAGGAGTAAAAGTAAATAGAAAAAACCTTAACAGGGCACTTAACTGAACACACTTCTACAGCAACCAACAACTCGGGCAAAGAGATTGAAGTTCGAAGATGGCGTTTGGACTGGCAGCAGAGAAGTTCTGAGGATGGTACATGTGGATGTCACTTTTATGGCCAACGCCTGCCTTGGGCAAAAAAGCAATGTCCCACGTACCTACCAGTGGTAAATGCCTTTTGTATACTGGCCGGATGTCGGGATCATTTATGGCAGGGAATCCCTCATGTAATGAATATTGCAACATAGGAATAGAAGGACATCAAATTATACCACAGGATGTAGACAGAAATAAATATTCATTGTTCTCAAGCAAGTACACTCTTAACTGAACATCTCTTAGAAATCATAGCTCATGTCTTACTGATGCCAGACACATGCCATAAAGAGCTCAACTTAACACCAGTACATTACTTCAGTATAGATGCCTTTACACATGTAAACATGTTTAGAGCTGTAGCTGAAAAACAATTAATAAATTCACAGGGGGCTGCACTTGGGGAATTTTAAACAGTGTCTAAATGTGTGGTGCACTAGAAAAACAGTAACTTCACTCCTGATCCTGTCAAGGAATATTTAAAGGTGTACTTTGAGTGTAGGCACTTTACGTGTTTTGGAATGTTGAAGGGGCGTGGATTAGACAAATAATGCTGCTCGTATGTTGTTGATGGAGGAAGGGAGTTGTTTTTTTGGCCCTTAGGCAAGGGCATCCAGACAAATCAGATATGCCTGATGCCATTATTTTGCAGTCAGTTATAACTGCAGTATTGTTTTGCACAGACAAGTCACATGTCACAATTTACAGCTTTGCTTTTACATTGTGTCTGTATTTCAGTTCAGTTTGGCATATTACGGTAGAGTCGGTTTATATGGCACAGTATTCTGTTGCTGTTAGATACTTTGGTATCCTTTTATCATGTTTGGTCTTTCAAGTCACCTCCAGAATCATGTCTACATTTATTCCATACAACCAGCAGTGAACAGAGTGTATGGTGTGTTGGTCTGTGTGTTACTTGCATGGTATATTGGTATCAGCCTGGAACAAAATCAACATAAAAAAGCTGCTACATTTTCCAAAGAAGTAGCTTTTGGTCAGCATTCACATATTTATTGATTTATTTATTTAACATTTGTTTACCAGGAAAGTCCGACTGGGACAGGACACTTTTTCAGCAGAGGCCCAGGGACAAACACTCCAGATGCATGTCTTTGGAATGTGAGACGAAACTGGAGCACCCGGAGGTAACCCACACGAACGCAGGGAGGACATGCAGACTCTGCACAGAAGGCACTCCAGCCGAGAATCGAACTGAAGAATCTCTTGCTGTGAGGCAACAACGCTAATTGCTGCACCACTGCGCCACCCAAAATTGGAAAGGGTGACAGAAACAGTGCAGATGACAGATTCTACAGTGATGGCCTGCCATTCAATAGGTCTTCTAGTCAAACATTCGCTCCTGGCCCCATCTACATGACAGATGAGTTTACTGAGCAAATGCCTGATCTCTAGTCAGACCACCCTTCAACAAAGCGTTAAGTAAAAATGATTTTTCAGAGACAGCAACAGCATCCTGGAACTCCCTTCCACAGGAAATCAGGGCATTAAATGTTTTCCCTACATTTAGACAGAAACTTCTGGATCATCTAAAAGAAGACAAATGTATCTGCTTAGACAATAACTAAATTGGTATGACTCAGGTAGCAAACATACAAAGATGTTCACTTCTGCTCACTAGTAACAATGAAGTACTACAATGAAGTACTACATTAATACTTATCACTACAAATGTTGTACTCAGAATTCTAAACTGAATGCATATACATACTGAAACATATTCTACATTAACAAGTGTGTGTGTGTGTATACACAACAGCTTCTCTGTCTGAAAATGTTAATATTTGATGAAACTGTATTCACCACTTACTGAAGATATGTACGCTAATGCTTCTACTTTCAGGTATATATTGCACAAATGAGCTTTACATCCATATTTTTGCATCATCACTTTAATTTGTTCTATAATTCACTCATTTTGTAGAAGTATCCCAATGTTTATACCTTTAATGTTGTGAAATTGTCTTAATATCATCTTGGCATAGATGGCGACAGAAAAAGGGCCCATAGATCAGCCCACCAACCCGGGTAACAAAGTGAATAAATAAAATTTTTTACACACGATAAATATCAACAGTATATACCAGGCCACTGACAAAGCCTGCTGACGGCACAACCAGAAGGTAACAGAAATGTTGCATCTTTGCTGGCACTAACCAACCCCCCCCCCCAGTTTCATCTGTTCATCACTGTATTTTACCAGGCAAATGGTGAGAAAAAGAGAAGTGCACGACACAGCACTTTCTAGTGCAAACATGCCTCGGTTATTATTTCAGCCTGCTCAGTCAGGGCAGAAAGGATTTGAGAGGAAGGATAAAGCTGTTTATTAAACAGGATTGCTTGAATGAGAAAGTCAATTATTTAACGGCTGGGTGGAAATACGAGCTGGCAACTGACGTATTCTGTAAATGCCAAAATGGCACAATGCCAATCCACAGAGCCTGAGGGGGCTCAAAGCAACAGGCTTCTAAGAAGTCCAAAAGGTACAATATTTCAAACCTTAACGTGCGTTATTCTTTAAATTGATTTAATGCTTTATTCTTTACACTAATTTAATTTACACTTAGCCTTTTAAGTGTATCAATAAATGTTAAGCGGTTGTGTTTTATTACTGGTTACATATAAATGACTAATGAATTAAATCAGATTTCCCTGTGAAAGTTAAAATTTCCTTCCCTAACATACATAGCAAAAGTGTCATACATGTACTCAGCTAACAGAAACCTGAATATTTTCTGTAACTATTACGGCAGAATTTTGAGTAGCAAGTGAATGTCTAATAGGTCTGCATAGCACCTTGCTACAATAATACTACAGACAAAATGCACAACTCCTTATTAACAACAGTACAATGTATTATTCTTATCATTCTTGCTGCTGTTATAGTTATTATTACATTTGTTTATCAGGATCGTACATCTGGGTGTACAATGTAACCCGCTTTTCAGGAATGTTAGAGGAGAAAAAAATCTCCAGTAGAAACATATTACACGATATACAAGATCATACTGAAAAGGTACAGAGAAAGCATACATAAAATGTAATATTAATGCACAATATTCACAGATGGTATATAAAAACATGATTCGGCATGCTCATTACATGCGATTATTCAGAAAGGTCCAGTAAAAGCACGTACAAAATGCAGTGTTCAGGCACAATGGTTACAAATGGTACATACAAATTATAATATCAGTATTTGTCCAATATCAGCAGTTCTGGCATATGGTTAGATGAGACTAAGAAAAAAATCAGGAAGTTGACAAATACCGTATGCAGGAATTTTGTAATACTGAAATAATAAGTATAATGCATTATTGTTGGGTAGGTTGGAAGCGACATAGTGGTGCAGGGGTTAGCACTATCATCTCACAGCAAGAGGTTTTCTGGTTCGATTCTTGGCTGGGGTGTCTTCTGTGCAGAGTCTGCATGTGCTCCCTGCGTTCACATGGGTTTCCTCTGGGTACTCTGGTTTCCTCCCACATTCCAAAGACATGTATGTGGAGCATTTCTCCCCGGGCCTCTGCTGAAAATAGGCTCTGTTCCTAGACAGACTTTCCTGGTCAATAACTAAAATAAGTAGAATGCATTATTATTCCCTTTGGGAAAGCTAACATCGCCATTAATTACATTATAGACAACAGCCCACTAAGTGTAGACCCAGTGGTACGTAATCTGGGTACTCAGTTTGATAGCAATCTGATCTTTGACCACCATGTATCCACAATAGTAAGGAAATCCTTCTATGTGGCACATCTTATACATAAAGGCATCACATCTAGATCTAAAGATGTTTCAATATCATTATGCTCAGCTCTCCTCAGACCAATAATTGAGTACAATGCTCCCTTTTGCATGTACCTCACCAGACACCTGCGACAATTGGAGAAACCACAGAGGTTTCTCACCAAGAAATTACTTGGTACACAAAACAAGTCTTACATGGAAAGGCTGAAAGCCCTGTCACTGTATTCATTCTCCTACAGGTTGCTAAGGGGTGACCTGTGCTGACTTACAGGGCAGTCTCTGACCCAGCCCTGCTGGAAATGCTACACATTTGTAAATCAAACTGCACAAGGGTCACTCACTCCAGGGATTTTAACTTGGCCTCTGACATGAAATGGCCATGCTGGAGAGATAGATACATATCCCGGAGACTGCCACTTCTCTGGAACAAGGTTCCAATTCATGTGAAACAGAGCACCTCCCTGACCCTCTTCAAATGCAATCTAGATCAATGGATGGGTGACTACAAATTCACTCCTGGAGTGACGCCCATGTCTCTCTTGGACAGAGGAAGTCAGTATTAACTATCATAGACCCGTACTTATATGAACTTCACTCACCTAACCACTGCCAATTGGGGAAACCCAGGAATAATATGGCTAGGTTTGTAAGGGCTCTAGGGCTGTTAGCCTAGTAATCTTCTATGAACCTATGAACCTGTAAAAGAAAAAAATTGCTGGATTAGCAAGAAATATTAAAGGCTTTGACATGGGGTTGGTGAGACTTCTGGGAGTGAGGAAGAATGGGAGCAGAGGAAGAGTCCAGGTAACAGGCAAGAAGGAAAAGATAATATGACTTGCAGATTAAGGAGTCACAGGCAGAGATGGGAGAGCAGAGTGTACAGAAGTACAGCATGGACAGTGATGTTGGGGGAGTTCAGAATATGTGGACAGAAAAAAAAGACTGCCTCTGGAGTGTGGCAACAGCAAACATTTACTGCAACTGAATATTATTAAGAAAGGACGTAAAAAAGGCATGGTCACACATACAATCACTCCTTCCTTGTAGACATCAAACTTCTCTATCAACACAGTTTTATTGTTCATAAACGGATACTACACAAATTTCTCTTTTCAGACATCAGCTCAATATCTATTTTACTGCAATGTGAAGTGCACATGGTACAAACGCAATCAGACAGTTTTGCTCAAAAACTCAGCTTCAGCACACCTGTGCTGCTGTCTCCCTCCAAGCCCCAACCGTTCTACTGCTATACAGCATGCCAAGACGTTGATGGTACAAGCTATACTTTTATCCCCTCTCACCACTATCAAAAGCACACTTGTGCAGATGTATGAGCCACTGACAAACAGAGGAGAATTGTTTGGTGTTGAAACACAGTGTAACAAACTGCAAATGGTCTACATTGTATCCAGGTTTGATACCCATAACCTGCATTTCCAAAACCTGTGACAATGGTAAGTCACACAACCAGAACAAAAGGTCTTGGGTGATCTCTTTGCACATAAACATTGCCAGGAGACCGAATATAGTTTTGTTGTAGATCTAGCATTTTTGGACTTACATGTTGAGCACCTATGAGGGTGAGTATAAAGACTTTTGAGTTAACTCTTTGTTACTAGAACACTCTTGTTTTAAAACTGTACTTATTTTTATTTATTTAGGCTTTATTTACTGAGTTAGTCCCTTTAGGTTAGTTGCCTCTCTTCAGAGGAGAAGCAAGGAGGAACTTGTACTGACTATGGGGAATTTGGTCAGGGCATTGGGGAAATTCCCTAATTATTTCAATAGGTGTCGTAGGATTTTTTACATCCACTTCAGCTACCACCAACTCAGGTGGATGGGACCTCAGTTTAATGTCTCGTGAACAATAGAACTGAAGTCAGCCTCTGTATAACATCTGTAAGTAGTAAATATAGTGTGGTATACATGTACATCATGTGACTACTACACACACACACACACACACACACACACACACACACACACACACACACACACACACACACACACACTCTGAGCAAAGTGTCCCATCAGACAGCAATATTTGTCAGGCCAAATTCTATAAATACAAACAAATGTCCAAATAATAAGCCTGTCAGCTGCAATCTTCATTACATCTGGACAATGAATTATCAGTTTGTAGGGCATTGAAGGTGTTGCCAGATATAAAATAAATTGCTGTACACCCCCAAGTATACATGTTTACTGGCATAACAGAAAGACACTATATTTCCTCAGGACAGGAACATGATCTAGTAAAAAGACCAGATGCTCCTTTTATAAACACACAAATGGAAAATTTGATGTGATGCAAAATGAAAACAGCCATGTTGGCTCTGACTAGGGCCAAGAGAAGGCAGTCTTATTATATTACTTTTGTTCACTGTGTATCAAACAGAAATCTGAATACACAGACGACTGCTGAGGAGAGAGACATTAAGTCCAGCTCTGATGGAGCTGTTACACATCTGCAAGTCAAACAACATGAGGGTAACACAATCTAGGGATCTAAATTTAACGACTCAAACAAAACATGCTGGAGAGACAGAGATGTGTCTCAGAGATTGCCCCTTCTTTGAACAGGCTAAGCAAAGCCTTTCCTTGGCCATCTTCAAATGTAGTTTGGATCAATGGATTCGGAATTGTAAATTCATACCTGGGGCAGTACCTATGTCCCTTTTGGACAGAGCCAGTCTGAACATACTCCAAATTCATGCCACCCCCTCTTGCCTCTAAGAGCCATACATTGGGTAATATTGTGCTACACTGGCTAGACTTGTAAATACACTTAAGCCGTTAGCCTAGTAATCACCTATGAACCTACAAGAATACAGGTAAAGGTATAAACAACATTGTTAAAGGAACAATCATAATAATAAATGCATAAATGGAATCTGATCTTCTATATGCATTGTACTGAGGAAACTCAGATGCACTAAATACACCTCACAGAGTTGTTTATTCTAAATTAACACTAAAACCTAGGGAGTTCTGAGGATGGGGGGCATCAACAAAGTCTCGTACTGCACCTCAGGAAAAGGGAACATGTAACTGTAGAGTCAAAGTCCCCTAAATCAGGGATGGGAAAGCTGTGGAATTGCTGGAGAAGGAAACGGAATGCATGATTCACAGCATGGCTGACTGTCACACCCACTGGGTTTATCAGCACAGCACTGTGAATCAGAAAGGAGCAGTACTCAACTCACCAAAATGTAAGCAAAACCAGAGGACTGCTCCCCAGAAAAGAGCCACAAGTACTACAAATGACAGTGAAACACACCTATACAGTGCTTCTTACTTAACAGGTATCACAAGGTGCCACCAGCAGCATTGTGAAAGTGAAGGTTCAAGGCTTAGGGGATGCTGAAATTGTTAATGACCAGTAGTCTTGGGCTGTAAAGAAATGCACATCTGTCCAAATACAGCACAAAAAACTGCAATAATGTAACCAAATTAAGTAGTTGTAAGGATGACAGAATGTTAATTTTGCTGAAGGGGAGGCTAAGATGCTGGAAAATTGACATTAATAATAAAAAAAGACTTTCGGCTTTTCCCAGTCAGGGGTCGTCACAGCGGAACTCCGATCTGCTCATGATTGGCAGTGGATTTTACAGTGCCGAGTCGCCAGCTCGACGCCCAACCTTCAACGAAGGCATGCCCATTCATGCTCGCGTACCTGCATGTCTTTAATGTCACTCGACCGCAACAATAAAAAAAAAAAAAAGAAAATGTCTACCTAAGTTTAAGGAATCAGATAGCAAAGGCTAAAAGTTGTACAGCAGAACCTTCACATGAAGCAAACATAGCAGACAGATTTGCATTACAGATGTTCAATTGACAGTGAAATTAAGTCAAAAATGTTGCTTTTATTGCAGAATCAAGGAGAGTATTCCATGCAGCATGGATGAAATGGCAGAATGCAGAAACAGAATGCTTGCTGAAAGCCCTGGACACTCTAACACTGAAACTTTTGCCAACTTATACGTGATTGCCACAGCATCCTAACATCTCTGACACAGCAATATGTGGGTTGAACCAAGCTGATGGAACTTTCTGAACTACGAGCCAATCAAATTGTTTAAAAAGAAATGGTGGGCTCTGTGTAGGTTTCTGAAGTAACTCTTGTAGTTTTGTATTACACAGAGCCAGTTTTTCGGTGTTCTTCTATAGCAAATAAGCTGACACTATACTTCCATACAGTTGTTTGGGTAGCAGTGTAACATGAGTGATTATCAGAGACATCTTCAATAAATTAACATACTCATTCTTGGGGGTTTAAATGATACAATTCCTCTGTCATGCTGGAAGCCCAAACATCATGGGAAAGCAGTTTTACTTGGCAGGAATGAGGACTTGGGGCCTAGCCATCTCACTGATGTGGGCTTTAATACTAACAAGAGTTCTCTAGAAAGGTTTGAATTCATTGCTGGCAAATATGTAATATGCAAAGAGATAATCTCTGTAATAAATGAAGCTGAAGAAAACAAGCATGCATGGAAAAAACAAAGATAACAAATATAAGGACAAAGCAGACTTATTCATAAATATTATGAAAGCAGCCAATATCAGACTCCCTACAATGCCAGATGAGTCTAAAAGGGATATTTTCCTGTCATTTCTTAAATGTTGGCTCCCTGCATCACTAGTTGGGTCTGAAAGGGATACTTTGCTGTCATTTCTTAAATTCTGGTTCCCGTGAGATGAACCATTTAAAATATCACAACTCACAATGCCAAATCCTACAAAGTGGAGACTGAATGACAGAAAATCTGAACTTATACATCTTCTTTACACTGAAGCATGGTGATCTTGGAGTTGGTATATACAAAACAAGTTTAAATGAGAAAAGCGATGTTTGATATTCAGTTTTCTCCTGTAGATTTGGTCTTTTTTTAACCATTTCAGGACTTGTTATTGCAAGTCCTGACATTTTAATAGAAGACCCTAGAGTCTTAGGCTTGCCAGACAGAGACATATCTGCACAGGTTAACTTGCGAAAGTTACAAAAGATATTGCAAGCAATTTGTCTCCCATTGCTAGGCAGTACTGAAAGCAATATTTTGTTAGTGTACTCAGCTGAGCTCCATTTATCTGGCAAGATGTGCATCTTTATTGGCGCCAACAACAACATCTAATAGGAGCTCTAAGTACTCAGCTACGTAAACTACCTCACAAAGGTGAATAGTTTATAATCCTGTGGAGTTCTGACTTTGCTAATTTAATTTTTTGCTCTTGTGTTTAAACAGTAGAGTTATGGATATGTTACTATACATTAAAATTAGCTACAAAGCAGTTTAGTGCTGTTTATAAAACATGTCAGAATGATATTCATTATATTATAATATTATAAGAAACTTTTAAAAAAAGGTCAGTGGCTATAGCTAAGATGAAAGTATTGAAATGAAAGCATACTTTTTATTTATTTTTTATGTCTGGCAGTTGGTACAGAGGGTTAAGGCAGTCAGCTGAAGTTCTTGAGGTTCAGGGATTTATTCCCTCGGCCCTCCCTTGTCTAAACTTAGCCAGGAATTGTTCTTGAGTCACACCTGAAAAGGGACTGTGGGTTAACAAATGGGTATTAAACCATGACCACCCCAAAACGTGCATGCTGATTGGCCAGCGTGCCCGTTGTAAATCGAGTTATACTAATGGAAAAAGGTCCAGTCGCCCAGACTTTTTTCCATTAGTATAACTCGGTTTTTTAAAACACTGTCTCGCTATGTTAAATGGCGGACATCTCCGTTGCTTATTTTAAAACTGTCTCGCTATGTTAAACTCATTTAACATAGCGAAACACTAAAAAAAAGCAACGGAGATCTTGCTTTCTCCGTTGCTTTTGCCCACAGCTCTGATGTACTGTGCAGGCGCGCAGTACATCAGAACTGCCGCGGATGCCAGACATCTGCGGAAGGGCAGTAAACAGGCATTATACTATGCCATTATTTAAGAAAAGTAATAGTTTCTTTTCTTAAATAATGTCATGGTATAATAGCAATAACCCACTTCTGGGTGTGGGTAATGCTAAATTTACCCACGGTTGGCTTTGTTTGGTATCTCGGGCTTCGCCCTCGGGACCAAACCACGCCAACCATGGGTAAATTTAGCATTACCCACACCCAGGCGTGGGTTATTGCTATATTATTATTTAAGTCCTTTTACTTCATTTTATAGGGGTGTTCCTCTCGTTTTGCTCCCAGACGCAATGGATCTGGTGTGAGATCTGCCATATATACAGCTATGTAATTCAGGAGATCAGTGAACAGCCTAGCCAAATCTCCTCAAATGTTTCAGAGTACTGTTTGGTCAAGAGTCACACAAAAGACAAATGGAGGCTGAAGGAATCAAACCCAGGACTGCATGATGCAACTAGTTAAAAATTCTGATTTAATCATCTAAACTGACTGCCAGCATACTAATGAACTAGTAGATTTTTGCTTTGTATCCTTGCTCCGTCCCTCATAAACACTGTGAATTTCTGGCAAATCAATTAGGATTGTAATCACTAAACATTTTCAGACATTTGAGTTTTAGACTTCATACCCTTCAGAAAATGCATGCTAATGCAAAACCTGTTACTCTAGTGTGTGTGTCTTTCGGCTTTTCCCGGTTAGGGGTCGCCACAGCGGAACTCCGGTCCGCTAATGATTGGCAGTAGAGTTTTACATGCTGGCTTGCCGGGCCTAACGCACAACCTTCAACGACTTTCTAAATTTATAAGAGCAGCATTTAAAATCTGTCTGTGCTTATGGGTATTGCCCTCTGATTGTTTTTGGTTTTGTCCCTGAATCTAGTGCAAAGAGATTGAGAGCTATAACTGCAGGACCCACAGTTCAAATCTGTCACTGTGCATTAAAGGTGTGAATGTAAAAAATCATATGTTTAGTAAATTTGGAATAAATAATGCAACATGCACCACTCTATTTACAGCAATGTGTAATACTTTAATTTTGTAAACAATCGAGTTCCCATGCAGATACTCTTTAATTCCCTTTTAATCAAGCTTAACCGGGAAGACATTCAGTTTCAGTTCCAGAATGTTCTTTCTAATATCCAAGTAAAACCACATATATAAAGAATGTTCCAAAAGTCCACATTCAGTAATTACTTCTACCAACCAATTCAGATGTGCAAACTTTTCCCTCACAGTAATCTTCAGGCAAGGCTGTTAAAAGGAGAAAGTTAGACAGGAAGAACAACTGTCACATTCCTTTAATACATCATATTACTGTGGAAATTAAGACAACATACATTTATACACTAACACGATTAATTTGTCTATACAAGTGCATAGACCATCCTTATTTTAGCAAGGCATAACTTGCAGTGGGAATATATTTGGCTTCATATAGAAATGTAACCCAGTCCTTGTGAGTGGATGAGCATTACAAGAATTCATTTATTTTATTTTTTTATTTTATTTTATTTTACATTTATTGACCGGGCTAGTCCAGCTGGATATATGTCCATTTTCAGTGGAGGCCTGGGGAGAAAAGCTCCAACGTAATTTACAAATAATTCACAGTAATGATCAATACAAGGTAAAAATTATTAATACATTGAGAGAGAACATAAAATCCTTGCAGAGAGGCAGTCAAAACAAAGTTTTAGCAGACATTTGCTATACAGATTCTAAAATATAAGTTTCTAATATGGAAAAAGTAGAAAAAAGTAATAATAAAAAAATTTTTTTTTTTTTTTTTTTTTTAATTTTATATATCTCTCTAGTATGTTATGTGAAGAGGAATTTAGGAGGGAAGGATACAAGACAGGTTAGTCTGGGTTGTTACAGGAACAAAGCCAGTGCTTGTTAAGATGTGTTTTTAGCTTAAAAAAGCTCACAAAAAACAAAGACAGAAACGCGTACATATAGTGTGTGTGTGTGTGTGTGTGTGTGTGTGTGTGTGTGTGTGTGTGTGTGTGTGTGTGTGTGTGCTCCAGTTTAAGCAATGAGTTGTGTTTTAAGTTGTATAATTTTCTACTGGACATGATTCAGATAAATGTCAGACCACAAGGATAAGGTTAATTGTAATCTGTATCAGCAGGTCAAAGTAGCTGGTCGGCCACATCAATTTTCAGGTGCACATGAATTTTGGAAAAGGTCTAAATTTCCTCAATTTGCAAGAAACATAGGAAAATGGTTATCTGTAGTGTTTAAAGAAAGTCAGTCATAAATACTATCACTAGGACTTAAAAGATTTTTGACAGTCTGAATTCTTTTAACTGGCTAAATTAAATGGTCGGTCCTGATCTCTTTTTTGCCATAACTCAGGCCACAATGGCAGGAGCACATGCATTGTATTCTATCTGGATACTTTAAAATAACCATAAGACCATCACATTTCTTGATGGTGGGAAAAAGCCAAAATAGATAAAAAAAAAAAAAAAAATGCAGACATGATAACTTACAAACTCTACAAAGAAAGTGACCAGGAGTCAGTCTGAAATGAACTCTAAATTACAAGTTATGTGCCAGAAACCTTATCCACAGAACCAAGACATTGACAATTTACTAGAGAAGAATTAATTCCTTTCTGTTATCTCAGAGGGTTCTAAAGGATCCCATGGGCCTTCTTATATGCAATGATTACTAAACTGAGTGTGCTGCGAATAACAGAATGCACAAAGTAGAACACCAGTATCTGCAGTCAATATTATTTTGTAAGGACATATATAACATCTATGCTGAGCATACAGAGAGAAGCAAGACGTCATCCTGACTGGCTTTTACAAAGGAATATAAGCTAGTACAAATATAACATTTATAACTTGACATTAGTACTGTGGCTGTCGGTACTTTATTGATGTTTTTGCTGAGGAGACATGTCGAGAGTTGTACGAAAAGACGAGCCTGTTAAAAAAGGTCAGCAATGCAGCCCATCTGGGATCCATGTGAGTGATCATTTTTCCAACCACTAAAGTTTTGGGTTTACAAATGCATTGTCTATTACTGCTGTAATATGAAGTACAAGCATCTTAATGTGACTGGGTGCTGGACATTACCAGACTATAATCACCCAATCAAAACTGAATACAGTTTGCGGCACAGCCAACTGTCACACTAGCCCTGGATGAAAGCGATTATTCTGTCACTCAAAAGATATTTTAAACACAACTGTTTTGCTAACAAAATTATAATGTCACTAGTACCTCTGAAACATATAAACTCATAGCTGGTGAGGTCTTCTAAGTCCATTCAGTTTGCCCATTTTCCTTACTCATTGCATAAGCAGAAGTTTCTGCCTTATGCCTACTTCAACAGTCTACATATTACTGGGATCACCAACACTATAAGATTTTATTGTGCTTATGTTCAGAAGAAAAATTTCTTTGCTGCAAACAGCTGTTGCTACAGAACTATCCATTTACGGACTTTTACTCTCACCAGAAGGTTTAGAGTTTATCTTCTGCCTAACATTTGTAGGCTGAAAGATAGAAGCCTCTGCTGTAATGGCTATGAAAGTCTTCACAGACATTCTATAAACACCGGACAACAGTTTTGCTTTTACTTCAACTTATTAACCTCTGAAGTGAACTAATCTTTCTCCCACTCTTTTTAAGCTAAACTACTCACAAGGACTAGAATAAATGCAACATAGCGGGACAGTTTAACTTATCCAATCGACCACCTTATTCCTGAAAGGTGGAAGGAAAACTTCAGTACCTAGAGAAAACCTAAGCAAACATATATGTAAACTGCACACAGACAATGATCAGCAGCCAAGATTGAACCACTGACCCCAGCCTTGTAAGACAACAGGTCACTGGAAGTTATCATAAATAACTCTCTGTAATACAAACTGCAATCTCAACCAGGGATTTAACTCGTAGACAGCTTAGTGCAACTCTGTTGCTGATCTTTGGAAGACCCATAGGTGATGAGTTTAGAAGTTGTGAGTGAATGGGTGTCCACCTTGTATGGTAGGTACACAATTGCGCGACCAGCACGACAAAGAGGAGTGCGAAGTAAACTGCACTGATGCAATACAGAAGTTTTCAACTACATATGAAACTTAACTTTGTGTGTCTGGAACTGTCTGTTGGACATGACAACATCATAATCTAGATAAGAGTCTCTTACTACTTTATTGTGACACTGAAATGGAAAATAAAATAGGTACAGTAATAAAAAGTGTTTATGTGGACAGCAGTTAGGTTTCTGATGGTGTTTAAGTGCAGACTTTAAAGACATGCTATGCTGTAATGGGATCTAAATGTCTAAAGAATATCTGTTCATGAAAACTGCATGTTAACTGCTCAACAAAACTTTCAAACTTTGGCACACTTCTGATTACCACCATGCCAGGGCTCATTCTCAACCACATGTTGCGTATGTGCAAAGGGTACACTGTATCACAATTCAAACCCTTTTTAGGTAGCCACATGCTTAATCAGCCTCCAATGAGGTAAGCACAACTAGACACCTGACTGCATGTCTCTAGCAAATAAAGGTTCAGCCTGTTATGCAAGTCCTTTCAAGATGACAGTAGAGTCATCAAATGTGTTGTCTTACCAGCAAAAATGTGTGCATCATGTTTAGGTGTGGAGAGGGGCATCATATGTACACCATATGCCCATTAACCCAAGCATGGGTAGCAAGACAAGTGAAGGGCACTGGAGGCTAGTGAAAGCAGCATTCAGTGTCTTCAGAAATAAGTAAGACTATTTTTATTTATGTAGCTGATACAGATGGGTATTTTTGTACCTCTGCACAATGGCACTATGGCATGTGGTAAATAAAGTGCATAACACAATTCTCACTCCCTTTTTAAATGTATTTAGCCTCCGTTCTGTGACCCCCATTCTGTTTAAAAAAATCTTAAAAGAACCTGTATCTTCTATATACTCCTGCCACTAAGTGTAAACACTGTCAAGTTTATCATCAAGTGACATCCAATGCAGGAAAAGTGTGAGGTGAATCCACAGACTTTAACGGCTGTACCACCACACAAACGCAGAGATGCAGTCATTAAAGTCTATGGAAGAAGCTCATGCAATCCCCAAGGTGATGTTGCTGGGGGATACACTGGATTAATTTGGGGACATGCTTTAATACAGAGTTTATGAAACTTTTCTTTTTTAAATACAGTCCAAAAACACAAGGACTGGCAAGGAGAAAATGCGTTGCAACACAGCTTACCAGATGTTGTGATACACACAGGAGCATTAGCAACTCATATTAAATTATACCTTCGTTTCCCAGGCTGACAACTGTTAAACCAGCATGCAGCTATTGCAGCTAATAATATGATATGCATGCTAGATTCTCTTGCAGTTTAAGAATTGCTCTGTCCTACTCGACTGTAGACTGTCTCCAAGTATGTATATCTGTACATATTTACTTGGGCATTCTTAGAGCATTACAAATGTATTTCCATTATAAGTTGTTCCATTCTAGGCTTGTAATTAAATCCGCATGAATTACTTACTTTTCTTATGTTAGATCACATGCTCCCAGACTGGCTGCCATGAGTGTTCTATGAATACGCTGCTTACATTTGGCATTTTATATTTTGTTCACGTCACTAAATGTTTGAAATTCTTACTATATTTTGCAAATTAATTTTTAACCTGGGACAGCAGAGTTATGAAAACATTCACACATTTAATTTTTAACTATTAATACTGCATTTGTGACTTTGGGATCAACAGCAATTTCAGAATTTAAAGAAAATGTGTAAAAATTGTCTAACACAAAAGAAATATGATAAAACAATTTTTGAAATGTATTTATTTATTTTGCATTCAGAGCCCGTAGCACAGTAGTCTGTGACACTACTGTGAAAATGTTACTATACCAGGGGGCACCACCAAGGTTCTTCATGTACCCACTGCCTGGTCATGATTTGTGCTGCCACCGATATGTTCTTGCTTCCCTTCCCTTTTTTCTGCCATAATTTCACTACTTATACTACTGGTGATTATCTAAAAGTTCTATGTACTGTAAAAAATGTCCTTGATAAGGAAATTCAAGGGATACCATGTTTTAACTAACTTCTCAGATTAAATAGCTGAACAGAGAAAGTCATGTTTCAGAACACAGGGACTTACCCATATTGTTGAAATGATTGACAGTGCAAGTTCTCCAAAGCAAATGAAGCCTAGATGAAGGCATGACTGATTTCCTTAAAACTGCAAGGCATACCCTTTTGTGGAAGAAACGTCCCCACACCATCCATGTAGGGAGTAACCATAGCCGGCTTTAGGCACCAGCGAACCCTGCGGTCGCTGAGGGCCCCCTGTTTCTCGGGGGCCCCCAACCACAGCAAATTACGTTATGATATTTTGTAACTTATCTGTCAAACCAGCAAAAGCTAGTACAGCAGTCTTGTATACTTAAGAATTCAGGGGATAATGACTCTTATTTGCATCTCCTTTAAAATGCAAAGATATCTTTAGCGGCAGTAACAGTGTTTTATCAAGTAACAGGCTTCAAAATTCCATTAAATATGTTACCACCGATGTTGTGCCACAAACCCTACTGGTGGACATTATCTTCACTAAAACTAATATAGCCAGCATTATGTACCTGCAATACCCGTGGCTGCAAGCGGGCCCTTTAATCATCCTTGACTATGTGGGGGCCCCACAAAAGCTGCTGCTGGTTGGGGAAAAATGAGGATTAATAAATGTATTAATTTCATGATTACGCTCCTTAACCTGAACATGGCTGTAATATGACCCTTTTAAGGTAAAGCTGATAATGAGCATGAGCAAGTCTAAGCTCAGTGCATACCTTGCATTATAAGAAGAGCTGATGCTTCCAATCTTCAGGGATGGTTTTCTCTTTCAGGGAGTTTTTTAAATACTGTCAGAACACCCTATTCTATAACTCTCAACTTTTTTGGTGAAGAATTCAGCTCAGTGCCAAAAATAGCAGAATAAAATCTCAAAATCAAGAACACACTTTAAATATTACTCAAATTCATTTAAAAAAGTTAATAGAATAACAGCTATTGCATCAACATGCATTTTTGGACAATAAGAAGTATAAAACTATGATGTCTGGATTTAATGATTGTAATTCTGAATGATTTACCAGCAAATCAAACTTTTTACAAATGAGCAAAATTATGAGGAAAATCAGAGAAGGTTAGTGAAATCAAGGACAGTGACATATATCCATTACTCCTCAATGAGGTTAATAAAAAATGACTTAACCCTGCTGCTGTTTGTTGACTGCTAAACAGCAGTCTCTGATATGGTGTGGCACTATCACTGTTGCACAATGTATTGCTATTTGCTGAAATAAGTACAAAAGTAATACTACTATGGCTTATGCTTGTGTGTGTGTTTGTAAGAAATCACTGATTTTTATCTGTACACACCCAGTAATGCTAGAACACACATGTTGTTCTTCTGGGTATCAGTAAAAAATACAGCTAACAAGTAATTACAGTTCAAAACTAAGGCAAAGCATTCAGTCACTTAGATTTTCTAGGATTCTGGTAGCCCATACTTTGTGCAGACTGTATAAATGGATACAGGAGGCTCCCTTAATCACCCTTGACTGTGTGGGGGCCCCACAAAACTTGTTGCTGGTTGGGAAAAATGAGAAGAAAAAATGTATTTTTCTGATTATGCTCTTTAACTTGAACAGGATTGTGATATGACCATGTTAGGATAAAGTTGATAATGGCCACTGCTTTCAACTATATCCATTCTAAAACTAGCACTGCTTAGATGTGTGTGTACAGAACACTACTATAGGTTGCGTGTGTGTAGTGGGGGAGGGGGTTGGTGTGGTTATTACTACTTTAATTTTCATTACAGTCAACCCTTAGAGGTATACACAGAAGGTCAGTATAGCTTATGTTTGGCCTAAGGACAGTGGGGTTACTGTTTGTTTTACTTTTCTGACCGACCTTATAGGTGTACAGAAAAAGGTTACTACAACTTCTGTAGGGGCAGTTTACTGTCTAGGAGCAACAATGTAGACTACATTACTGTGATCATTTTTTTCACTTTCCTCACAATCATACATCAGGCATATATAATAGTGGCTGCCTTTGGGGCTATGGGGAAGCATGCTATGTATATGTATGTCAGCAATCTCTTAAAATACGAGTGTGGTAATTTGTACCACTTTTCATCCCAATCTAGCACCAGTGGGATACCTAGGCAGTGACTCTTTTTTGGGGGGAGGTTATGGAGGCATGCAGTATTGTGGGATAAACCTGTGTATCCTCATAACAATTGGCTTGTTTACTGTGCGCTACTATTGTCAGCTTTGAACATTTAGCCTTGGGTACAACTTAATACCTTCCTTGAAAGACAAAATGAAATAAAAAAAGACTGAAATTCTTTTCTTACTCATGATTTTAATTTAGGCCACCATTGGATTAAAAGGTTGGGAAATGCTCTAAATTGCATCTCAGAGCATCTATCACCCTATAGCTTCTTGGACCCTGGCTTTTTTGTGTTATTTCCTAAAAGATTACCACTGTGCTATTTTGGTTAGGAAAGGTGTGTTCAAAGGATGCCAGGAAAAATAAAGCTGAACAGAAACATCAAATTTCTTTCTTTGATCATAATTTCTGTTTATGCCATTACTGGACAAAAAGGTTGTGTAAAAAGGAAAAAAATAAAACTGTGCTTCGGAGCATATAGAAAGTTATGGTGTCTTGAAAAAGCTGAAGAATAAGTAAAAATGTAAGAAAAGAAAGAAAAAAGCAACGTGCATAGTACGGGGGGCCCAACTGGAGAGTGTGTGGGGAGGGGGGGTGGTTCTGAAACAGTAGGCCTAGGATGCCATTTCACCCATGTCCGGACAGTTACATAGAGTTGCTGTGATGTATCACTGTTGCAACTATATGCCAGTAACTGTGAATGTCCGTTTGTGAAATGGGCCAACACAGTGTGGTACATTGCCCTGTTGTAATGTAAGAGCATTGTAGCTACACATCAGACTGTGTGTATTATTCCTAAAAGCCTGCAACATGAACTAAAAGGTTGCTTAGGAAGGGTGGCAGTGACAGTGCGATACTTACACTGGAAGTGCCAAAGGGGCCCCCAAATTGCTAACACCGGCCCTGGGAGTAACCCCCTACTAAATACATTCTAAACCATGTGCAGCTCAGGGTAAAGACAATGCCCCCCCCCCCCCACAAAATAAAATGGCACTAGGTGAGGTACACAACACTTTGAGAGCAAGCTGCATTCAATGCATTTTAGCAAGTTAGTAAGATCATCTTTATTTCACTGTAATGAAAGGAGGTTTGCAAGCCTGTATTTCAGACATAATGAAGTACCCTGGTGATTAATAGAAATGTAACTGCTTATAAAGTAATCAAGCTTCAATCTGGTGAAACAAAGATCAGATTGTGTAACACTAATATTATCAACATAATAGAGATAACACAGACACCTGATGGCACAAACAATATAAGTGAACAATTGTAACTCTATTGAAAAGAGCAGATACTACTCTTTTATGGCAAGAAAGTTACATTAAAAATACTTTTGAGCAATTTCTTATTGGTTAGTTTATATGTGACTGATGAACAAGCCCACCTTACAAAGTATGGTGTTATGAATAGGTGGCCTGTCTTCCCAAACTCATGCACCCTCTTCAAGTAAAACCTGAATTAGCAAATTATGCCAGGATAAGATAACAAAGGGGGCATTCTACCCTTGTTTCTGCCTTTGGAAAGAAGATGGGGTGTAGATGGAAAGGTTCAGGGACAGTTTCGAAAACACCTTTTGTACTTTAATCTGAGGGAACCAGATCCATGGGATAGACCAGTTAAGGTTCCTTACAAACAAGGGAATGAAACTCATATTGTGTAAGAAGAGGTAATAGCCACCAAGAACAGTTTCTTAAAAGACATTTTTTTCATATCTGTCAAACTACCAGGTTTGAATGTTGTTCTTCTTCTTTCGGCTTTTCCCAGTTAGGGGTCGCCACAGCGGAACTCAGGTCTGCTAATGATTGGCAGTAGATTTTTACAGTGCTGAGGTGCCAGCTCAACGCCCAACCTTCAACGAAGGCACGCCCATTCACGCATGTCTTTTGAATGCCACTTGACCGTGGGGAGGACATGCAGACTCCACATAGAAGGCGCTCCAGCCGAGAATGGAACGGGAGAACCTCTTGCTGTGAGGCGGCAATGCTACTACTGCACCACCGTGATAGAGATGTGAAAACTCCATTAGTCTTTGACATTATCTGTCAAGGAACAGGAGGAATGTGTTCTTGATAGTGCTTTCTGTATTTATGCAAACTTTGTGCAGGATGTATAACTAAAGTACAGCTGTGTACACTTACCATAAATGTAGATGTTCGAGTGTATTCACTGCTGCAGTCATCACATTTGGGTTATCTGCTTACAGTAGCCCTCAGTCAGCCTGATTAGCAAAGTCTTGTGTCCTGCATCGGTTGCTGTCTCATCTTCCATCTGAGAAAGGCTGTAGAGGTAGAAGCAGTTCTGGTAGAATGTGGTCTTATCCCCTGTGGGATAGGTTTTCCATGGTGCTTATAGCAGAAATGAATGCAATGGCCTATCCATTTAGAAATGGTTTGCTTTGAAATGGCCTTCACCTCTGCCTCGGCAGCAAATGCCACTAGCAGTTGTTCAGATTTCCTGAGAGGTTTAGTCCTGTCCAAGTAAAATCTAAGTTGTCTGTGCATGTCTAAGGAGTGCAGTATACGTTCCCCTTTGTTCTGTGGATTAGAAAAGAAGGTTGGCAAATGAATGGACTGATTAAGAGCTACACTGGATACTACCTGGGGTATGAAGGAGGGATTGGTCCTGAGGGACACCCTGTCCACATGAAAGATGATGAAAGGCTCCACTGCCATAAGGGCCTGTAATTCAGACACCCTTCTTGCTGAAGTGATGGCTAAAAGGAAGGCTGTTTTCCAAGAAAGGAATTTCAACTCTGCATTTGCAGCTGGCTCAAAAGGAGGCAGAGTGAGTTTCTCCAATACAAAGTTAAGGTCCCAGGCTAGAGTTGGGGCTCTCCTGGGTGGTCTTACATTTTTGGCCCCACTGAGGAACTGCGTGAGCAGTGGATGAGAGTAGAGGGGTGGTACTGTGTTGTAATGAGCTGAAATGGCTGAGGCATAAATTTTGATGGAGGAAAAGGAAAGGCCCTTGTGAAGCATCTCAGTTAAGTAGTGAAGAATCTGAGGTAAACTGAACACTGCTGTGCCCATCCCCTGAGCTTGGTTCCAGGCACAGAATCTTTTCCACTTTTCGACATAAGATTTTCTAGTACTAGGCCTCCTTGCCTCCAGAATGACATCCAACACTTGTTTACTGAGGGATGGTAATGGAGAGCTCATGTAATTAGCCAGGCTGCCTGGTTCAGGGTTTGAAGCTGAGGGTGCAGAATCTGGCTCTCCTGCTGGAACAGCAGGGTAGGGGTCTGGGGCAGGTGCCATGGAGCCAGCAGTGACACACTGCACAATAGGGGGTGCCAGTGTTGGCGTGGTCAGTCTGGTGCGATCAGTATCATCCTTGGTTTGTCCTGTTGGATCTTTAGTAGTACCTTGGAGAGGAGAGGCAGAGGAGGAAAGACATAAACTGATAGATTTTTCCAGGTGAAGGACAGGGCATCCACTTTCCAAGCTTGTTTGTGGGGAGTCCTTGTGCAGAATTTGTCCAATTGGTAGTTCTGGGGGGAGGCAAAAGTACAGTTGTGTACCTACCATAAATGTAGATGTTTGAGTGTATTCACTGTTGCAGTCATTACTCTTGGGTTATCCTACTGGCAGGCTACCCGCAGTCGGCCAGATTCCAAAGTCTAGTTCTGGCGTCGGTTGCTGTTGCCTCTTCCCTGATGTCAGTGTGCCAGGGGTATAAAAGAAGCTGCCGACGCCATTTTCTTCAGTTTTTCTTGCCCCAGATGTCAGATGCCCCTAAATTCGAAAGCTGAAAGAATATGCCAATAAAAATACATGCACAAAAATAACATGTCCTTCATCTACAAGCACATACACCAAAAAGGTTCTATAGGATACAGAAGTGTAGATAAGTCCCACAAAGGAAAGGTGGGATGGTGGGTGGGTAACCTGGACTGCAACAGTGAATACACTCGAATATCTACATTTATGGTAGGTACACAACTGTACTATGTTCATCGTGTTTCACTGTTGCAGTCATTACTCTTGGGTTGAATCCCAAAGCTGAGGTAGGGTGGCTGGTCTAAATAGGATTTGGAGAGGCTATGAGGCCCTGCAGAACTGCAGTGGCAAAGCATGCTCTGGACTTAGAATAGAGAGGCAAATGTTAGTGCTTTGTGAAGGTGTGTACTGAACTCCAAGTTGCAGCCTCTAAGATATCTTTGGTTGGTACTCCTCTGAGAATGGCTGCTGAAGTGGCTACTGCTCTGGTGGAATGAGGCCTAATGTCCTTAGGCACTGATTTGCCATGTTGAAAATAGCAGAAATGGATGCAATGGCCTATCCATTTAGAAATAGTCTGTTTTGAGATAGCCTTTCCTTGTGAATCTGCAGCATATGACACTAAAAGTTGCTCAGTCTTTCTGAAAACTTTAGTTCTGTCCAAGTAGAATCTTAGCTGCCTGTGTATGTCCAAAGAATGCAGAATTTTCTCACCCTTGTTCTGTGGATTAGGATAAAAGGTTGGCAAGTGAATGGTTTGGTTGAGGGCCACACAGGACACCACCTTAGGCATAAATGTAGGGTTTGTCCTCAGGGAAACCCTGTCTGGGTGGAAAATGATGAAAGGTTCCACAGCCATGAGTGCTTGTAGCTCTGAGACTCATCTTGCAAAGGTTATTGCTAGGAGCAGAGCTGTTTTCCAGGATAATAATTTTATATCTGCTGTTGATGCTGGCTCAAAAGGAGGCAGTGTGAGTTTTTCCAAAACATAATTGAGGTCCCAGGCCAGAATTGGTGCTCTCCTTGGAGGCCTAATGTTTTTGGATCCTTTGAGGTTCTGCCTTAGTAAAGGATGAGAAAAGATAGGTGGTTCCGTATTGTAATGGGCTGAAATGGCAGAGGCATGAATCTTAATAGATGAGAAAGAAAGGCCTTTGTTTAGCATCTCAGTTAGGTATTGTAAAATCTGAGGGATATTTGATACACACGTGTCTATGCCTTGTTCCTGGTTCCAAGCAGAGAATCTCTTCCATTTTTCTGCATAAGATTTTCTGGTACTAGGCCTTCCGGCCTCCAAGATAACGTCCATAACAGCCTTTTGTAAGTGGAGTGCTCTGAATGGTTACATTATCCGCCATGCTGCCAGATTTAAGGTCCTGAGTTGGCTGTGCAGGATCTGACTGTTTTGTTGGGTCAGCAATTGAGACGTTTGAGGCAATATCCATGCTGGACCTTGAGACAAGCTCTTCAAGATTGGGTACCAGTGCTGGCATGGCCAGTCTGGTGCAATCAGTATCATGTTTGGCTTCTCTTGCCTGACCTTTAGGAGTACCCTGAAAGGAGAGGCAGTGGGGGAAAAGCATATACTGTTAGATTTTTCCAGCTGAAGTATAGGGCGTCCACTTTCCATGCTTGCTTGTGATAAATCCTTGTGCAAAATCTCTGTAATTGGCAGTTGTGATGGGAGGCAAATAGATCTATGTCTGGGCATCCCCATCTCTTTATTATCATGCTGAAGACTTGTGGATCCCGTTTCCATTCGTGGGGATCCATGAGGTTTCTGCTTAGTTCGTCTGCCAGAGTATTTGTTTTTCCTGGCAGGAATTGTGCTTGCAGGTGAACTTGAGATGCCAATGCTGTGTCCCATAAGGTCATTGCTTGTCTGCAGAGGGGGTAGGAATGTGTACCTCCCTGCTTGTTTATGTACCACATAACCATAGTGTTGTCTGTCTTTATCAGTAATTGTCCTGGATGAAGCAGGTCCTTGAAAGCTGTCAGGGCATTTTGTACAGCTAGCATCTCTTTTTGATTGATGTGAAGATGCATCTGGTTTGCAGGCCATGTGCCCTGAATACATTTTCCTGCCATATGGGCTCCCCAGGCATAATTTGATGCATCCGTTGTCAGTGTCTGTCTGGCTGTGGGTAAGCTGAATGGCAGACCCTTGTTGTGGTGACAGGCTTCTTCCCACCATCGAAACTCCTGTTGCAGGCAGGGGATGAGTGCAATTACTGTCTCCAGGCTGTGGCAATGCTGAGTCCAAACACTTTTTAGATACCATTGTAGTTTCCTCATATGCAGTCTGGCATATGGAATTAGTAGAATGCAGGATGCCATGAAACCCAAGGCCTGCAGGATTTTCCTTGCAGATAAGTGGGTTTTTGTTGCCAAATTCTTGAAGTAAGTAGCCAGTTGCTTTTGTTTGTCTGGCGTGAGATAAGCCATCTGGGCAGTTGTATTTAGGCTTGTACCCAGGAATATTATCTCTTGAGAGGGCACTAGTTTGGATTTCTTTTCGTTTACTGTGTACCCTAGGCCAATTAGTAATCTTTTTACAAACACCAGATGCTTTAGAAGAATGTCTTTGTTCTCTGCTTGAATTAGGCAGTCGTCCAAGTAGGGATATATTTGAATTCCTTTTTGCCTGCAAAATGCAATTACTGGTGCCAGGCATTTTGTGAAGACCCTGGGCACAGTAGATAAGCCAAAGGGCAGTGCAGAGAATTGGTAATGCATTGAGCCAGCTATGAATCTGAGGTATCTTCTGCAAGACTGTCTGATTGGGACATGCAGGTATGCCTCTTTTAGGTCCAAAGTTACGAGCCAGGCCTTCTTGCCCAGCATGGGCAGTAGCTGCTGTAGAGTCAACATCTTGAATTTTGGAACTTCCAGAAATGTATTTAGTATAGACAGGTCCAGTACTGGTCTCCAGGTTTTGTCCTTTCTGGGTACTAGGAAAAGTCTGGAGTAAAATCCTTGCCCCTGCTCTTGTTGCGGTACTTGATGAATGGCCCTCATGTCCATGAGGGCTGTAATTTGTTTTTGTGCCTCTGCCCGTTGATTATGTGGCAGGTCTGGCATACCTTTTGACCTTGGTAGAGTGTGAAAATGGAACCTGTAGCCTTGGGCACTATGTTCAGGACCCATTTGTCTTGGGTAATCCTTTGCCAATATGAAGAGAAAAGTGCTAGTTTTCCTCCTAAGGGGGCTGCCAAAAGAAAAGTGCTTGGATCTGGTAGAGGAAAGTCATTGGGACTGTTTCCTGTAAGGTTGTGATTTGTCTTCTCTGCTTTTGGAGGTAGGAGCACACCATTGTTTAGGCCTGTATGAGCCTTGGGGTTGACCTCTGCCTCTGGGATGCCTGTATCTGCCTCTTTGTGGTCTGTCTGACACTGGAAAGGACCAATTTTTAGAAGGCCAGTTTCTGCTAAATCTGGGTGGCTGTACCTGTAAGAAATCCTTGACTGTCTGCATGGATTTTGCTTTATCCTCCATTTTTTTCAATACTTCTTCTGCTTTAGTACCAAACAATCTATCATGCTGTAATGGTGCATCTAATAATTTTGCTTTAACATGATCAGGCAGATTTTGTTCCTTTAACCAAGCATGCCTTCTAATAACAGAACCTGTAACAGCGGACCTGCAGGAGGCCTCCACTGAATCATAACCACATTGCAAAGTATGCTTTCCCACTTGTTCAGCTGCATGCAATAAATCCTGCAATTCCTTGTTTTCTGAACATTCAGTATTTGTCAACATTTTCTGTTTAAGCAGTGACATTAAATATTGCTGATGTTTAAGCATATGAAACTGACAATTTAAGGCCCTTACAGCCAGGGTAGCAGAAGTGTAGACTTTTTTCCCCCATCTGTCTACAGCCATGGAATCCCTATCAGGAGGGGACAGGGTTTTTTGCAGTGGAAGCTTTAACCCCCTTGGGGCCTTGTGATATAATTTCTGGGTCAGCAGCGGGGTTTTTATACAGGAATTTATGAGAATCCGGGACCCTGTAGTATGTGTCTGGCTTAGCAGGTGCAGGGGGGAGAGAGTCTGGGGGCAGGCCGGACTCTGAGAATACATTGTCCACAATGTCTAGTACAGGTGGAATAGCAAGGGGTCTGTGCTGAGGAAGTAGCAGAAAGTCTCTGAGCCTTTTCTTAGATTCAGAATAATCTTGGCTCTCCCTGTGGAAATGTTCCCTCATGGTATTTAGGGTTTTCCCCAAAAGAAAAATCCTCAGGAGGAGAGGCTGAAGGAATGGAATCTTCAGCATCAGAATCCTCATAGGGAAGCATGGAGTAATCTTGTTCAGAAGAGGAATCAGAGGAAATAGAAACCTGATCAGAAGAATCATACTCTGTCTCTTGCCTAGGCCTCTTATCAGGAGGGGGATGGGTACCCCTGATCAAAGTAATTAGGTCTTCGGCCATTTTGAGAATTTGTTTTTTAGGCATGGTAGTCTGAGTAGGAGAATGCTGTACTTGTTTCTTTGTCTTTAATGCTGCTTTAGTCTTTGTCTTTGAAGCTGAGGATGGCTTAATATATAGTTGTGTAGGTCTGAAGACACCCTCAGAAGCCGATGCCTGCTCAGCGGCTCCGGACCCATCTGAGGGAATGATTTCCGAGTGTCCAGTACCTTGAGTATCCAGAGGCCCAGTCGGCTCCACGTGGGAGTCGGAAGCGGCCTGTGGCTCTGAGGTAGCGGGCGCCAGGGGCTGCGAAAGCGCCTCACTGAGAGCCAGCGAACCGGCGACTGGCCTAGAAGAGGCTTCATCATCGGTTTTGGACCTCGGATGCCTATCCTTTTCCTTGTCCTTGAGTTTTTTGTAAACTGCGGTTGTCGGCTGATCCGATGGCATTATATAGTTAAATCTTCAGCCAAAGTAATGAAAAGAAAAATCAAACCGACGCTTGATAGTGCATTGGTTACATCTAGCACAAAACCGACAACTAGCAATGTTGTGATCAGGGCCTAGGCAAGGAATACAATAAGAGTGAAAATCCTTATGAGGTATTTGCTTCCCACGAGAAACACAATTGTTAACTTTTTCTGACATTGGTCTGGAGCAAGAAAACATTTCCCCAATGGGGTACTTAACTTTAATGAAGACTTCGCATCTGAAATTCTGATTTGAAAATCTCAGGAGTCGGCCAACCGGCACTTGCGAACTGCTTCTGCTTCGGTCACTGCGCGGCAAGAAAGACTGAAGAAAATGGCGTTGGCTGCTTCTTTTATACCCCTGGCACACTGAAGTCAGGGAAGAGGTGACAGCAACCGACGGCAGACCTAGACTTTGGAATCTGGCCAACTGCTGGCAGCCTGCCAGCAGGATAACCCAAGAGTAATGACTGCAACAGTGAAACACGATGAACATCAGGTCTATATCTGGGCTCCCCCATTTGTTTATCAACATGTTGAATGTCTTTGGTTCCAGTTTCCACTCATGTGGGTCCATGAGATTTCTGCTTAGTTCATCTGCCAGTGTATTTATCTTTCCTGGCAAGAATTGAGCCTGTAGGTGCACTTGGAATCTCAAGGCTGTGTTCCACAGAGCCATGGCTAGTCTGCAGAGAGGGTATGAGTGGGTTCCCCCCTGCTTGTTTATGTACCACATAACAGTGGTGTTGTCCGTCTTTACCATTAATTGTCCTGGAAGAATGTGGTCCTTGAAGGCTGACAGAGCATTCTGTACAGCTAACATTTCTTTTTGATTGATATGCAGGTGCATTTGACTTGGGTTCCATTTGCTTTGAATGCACTTCCCTGCCAAGTGAGCCCCCCATGCACAGTCTGATGTGTCTGTTGTTAGGGTTTGGGCGGCAGGGGGTAGAGTGAATGGCTGTCCCTTGTTTTGATGGCAGGCCTCTGCCCACCAAAGGAACTCTAACTATAGGCAAGGTATGATAGGAATCATTGCTTCTAGATCCTGAGAATGCTGACACCATAGGCTTTTTAGATACCATTGTAGTTTCCTCATATGCAGTCTTGCATATGGAATTAGTAGAATGCAGGAGGCCATGAACCCCAAGGCTTACAGTGTTTGTCTTGCAGATAGCAGGGTCTTTGTGGCCATTAGTCTGAAGAAAGCTGTCAAATGAACTTGTTTCTCCAGTGTGAGGAAAGCCATCTGGGAAGTTGTGTTCAAGCTTGCTCCCAGGAATATAATTTGTTGACAGGGTATCAGCTGTGATTTATTTTTGTTTATGGTGTACCCCAGAGACATTAGCACCTTTTGTACAAACGCCAGATGATTCAAAAGTATGTCCTGGCTTTCTGCCTGAATTAGACAATCGTCCAGGTATGGGTATATTTGAATATTTCTTTGCCTGCAAAATGCAATGACTGGAGCTAAGCACTTTGTGAATACCCTGAGCGCAGTAGATAAGCCAAAGGGCAGTGCAGAGAACTGATAGTGCATGTAGCCTGCTTTGAAGCATAGGTAACTTCTGATTCCCTGATTGGGATGTGCAGGTAGGCTTCCTTTAAATCCAGAGCTGCCAACCAGGCATCCTTGACTAGCATAGGAAGCAACTGGTGAAGACTTAGTATCTTGAATTTTGGGATCACCAAAAAAATTTTAGGATAGAGAGATCCAGGATATGATGCCAGGAGTTGTCTTTTCTGGGCACAAGGAAAAGTCTTGAGTAGAAACCTTGTCCCCTTTCCTCTTCTGGGACAGTTTGAATAGCCCTTACACTTGAGAGAGAGAACTTGCTTTTGAGCCTCTGCCCACTGATTTGGGGGTAGATCTGGCCAAACATTTGGGGTTGGTAAAGTGTGGAAGTGCAGTCTGTAACCTTGGGAAACTATATTTAAAACCCATTTGTCCTGGGTAATGAGTTCCCAGTTTTTTGCCTGTAGAGCAATCTTTCCCCCTAAAGGAGCAGTCAGTTGAGAAGTGCTTGGAAGTTTTAAAATTAAATCATTGATACAGTTCACCATAGGGGGAGTCTTACTACTCCCTGCTTTGGAAGTGGGAGCCCCCCACTGCTTAGTCCTGTGCGTACCTTGGGAATGAAGCCTGGGTGTTCTGCTGGTCCTGGGTTTGGACTGAGAAGGCCTGGAAGAGGCAGGAAAGGACCAATTCTTAGAGGGCCAATGCCTACTAAATCTTGGAGGCTGTACTTGCAGGAAATCTTTAAACGTTTGCATAGATTTAGCTTTTTCCTCCATCTTTTTGAGTACTACTTCTGCTTTGTTGCCAAACAGGCAGTCCTGGTTTAAGGGAGCATCCAGCAAAGATTGCTCCTTAAGCCAAGCATGCCTTCTAAGTACAGACCCAGTGACAGCAGCCCTGCAAGATGCCTCTAGTGAATCAAAACCACAATCCAAAGTATGTTTTCCAACTTGTTCAGCAGAATGCATTAAATCCTGTAAATCCTTATTTTCAGCACAGTCAGGAATCAACATAATTTTCTGTTTAAGCAATCCAATAATATGCTGCTGATACTTTAACATATGAAACTGGCAGTTTAAGGTCCTAACGGCCAAGGTTGCAGAAGAGTATACCTTCTTACCCCATCTATCCAGCGCCCTGGAATCTCTATCAGAGGGGGTAGGATTTTTGGCAGTAGTAGCCTTAATGCCCTTGGGTCCCTGTGAAATGGTCTCAGGATCTGCAGTAGGATTTTTAAAGAGGAACATGTGAGAGTCAGGAACCCTGTAATATCTACCGGGTTTCTGGGAGCAGGAGGCAAGGAGTCTGGGGCCAAGCTAGATTCCAAAAAGGCATCATCAACAATGTCCAGTACAGGGGGGACAGCTAAAGGGGGACAGCTAAAGGCCTTTGTTGAGGCAGGAGTAAGAAATCCCTAAGCCACTTTTTAAAGTCAGAGTAATCCTGGCTTTCCCAGCAAAAATGCTCCCTAAGAGTATGCAAGGTTTTACCAAAAGAGAGATCCTCTGGAGGTGAAGCAGAGGGAATAGAGTCCTCTACATCAGAATCCTCATAGGAAGATAAGGGTAAATCCTGGTCATCAGAGGAAACAGAAATTTCAGAATCCTGATCAGAAGAATCATAAGCAGATTCAGTCCTAGGTCTCTTAGAGGGGGAAGATTGGCTTCCCCTGATTAAAGTAATAAGGTCTTCAGCCATTCTTATCATTTGTTTTTTTAGGCATAGAGGCTTGACCATGTGGTCTGGGTGTCGGTTTTCTAGGCATGGATCGAGTTTAGGCCTTGAAGAAGAAGATGGTGTTGGTTTAATATGCAAGTCAGTAGGCCGGAATACACCCTCAGATGCCGGTGCCTGCACAGCTGCTCCAGACCCATCCAAGGTAGAGACATCTGCAGGTTCCACGGTTGAAGCATCTTGCGGCATACCGGACTCCGAATGGGTCTCAGTAGAGGCCTGCAAATCTGAAGTAGCAGGTATCAGGGGCTGCGAAAGCGCCTCACTGAATACCGGTGAACTGGCGACTAGCTTAGGAGAAGTGTCATCAGCAGCTTTGGACCTAGGCATCCTGTCTCTGTCTTTATCTTTGTGTTTTCTTAGAATGTCAGTAGTCAGGTGGCTGACCAAAGCCATATCTGGGTAACTGAACTGAGTACCAAAATATTTAGAAGTGTAAATATACCGACGATGAATAGTTCGTTGTTTAAATAAGGCACAAAACCGACAGCGAGGTACGTCGTGGTCACAGCCTAGGCAAGGAAAACAGTACGAATGAAAATCTTTATGAGGTATTTGCTTTCCACAAGAAATACAATTATTGACTTTTACTGACATTGGTTTAGAGCAGGGCAAAGTTTCCCCAACGGGGTACTTAGCTTTAGTTGAAGACTTCAGTTCTGTAACTCGAAAATGAAAATTTCAGGAGTCGGCCGACCGGCACTTGCGAACTGCTTCTGCTTCGGGCATTGCACGGCAAGAAAGACTGATGTAATGTTGTCGGCTGCATGCTTTATACCCCTGACGATTTGACGTCATGGAAGATGAGACAGCAACTGATGCAGGACTCAAGACTTTGATAATCAGGCCGACTGAGGGCTACTGCAAGCAGATAACCCAAATATGATGACTGCAACAGTGAAATACGAAGAACATCATTAAGAAATCTTTACAATTCAGGCTGGTATTTTTGTTAGTTACCAAGCTCCATTTCTGTCTATCAATTATGATGTTCAACACTGAGGAGAAAATTTTGCAAAGGTGGGCAAAGATGCAGTGACCCCTTAAGGTAATACCTGTCGGCATCCACAATGTCAGACTGTAAAAATAAAATATGTACCCTGATCACTGAACTAACGCCCAATTAAAATAGGTGTCTAAAATATGTAAAAATTAACTGAAAACTGACTGACTGAATGACTCATGCAGAAAATGGCTAGTCTACAACTAGAAAGAGAAGCTCATCCATTGGGTAGAGTATCTCTGATGTGTGGAAGGCTTTCTAGCTGCTATAAGCACCTACCAGAAGTAAAGTAAAATTGTATGAGTACAGTGAACCATAACAGTAGATATCTGAGCACAATCATGGTCTACAATACAACTCAATGAATGAATGAATGTATCAGCTGCATGTACATATATGCCCAGCTGGTCCTGCTCCCAGGGCTCTTTGGACAACCCATCAGAGGATATCTCCATCCCAGTGCAAGGAGGAATGCACAAGTCACAAATTAAATCAGTAGTCAAGCAGCTTCATCTTCCGACATTTTTTTTTCTGGCTAGTGAAAACATGAGCCATATGACACATGAAGGAAAGAAGAAAAATCAATGTTGCCTTGGCCAAAAGAGCCAATAGGATCAGTTTTGGGCTCTCACCTCTTGCTTTCTATAGAACCTTGGGCAGCAGGGCAAACCAAGTATGCAGATAAAGAACAGGGTTATTTAGTGAAAGAAAAATCATCCACTGACCTTGCTGTCTTTCACGGAAGTTTTATACAGAACTTTGGAAGTTGATGGTTTTCTGGAGGAAGTGGACAGATGTATCTCTGGTATGCCCACCTTCTCTGGTATCATCTGGAAGACAGATTTTTGTAGATACCAACTATGGTTGTTGGATGAAGGTGTCAGCTGCTTGGCTAAGGTCTAAGGAAATATAGAATGTTTTGAGAAAAAAGCTGTGATTAACAAGTTATGTTCCAGGCCAGCATGACTAACCTACACAGGGGGGTATACATGTCTCCATCCCTCTCTTTGTTTATATACCATATGACTTTTTTGTGGTCTGTGGCGAGATTCAGGATCTACCCTTTCTAGGACGGGTTGAAGACTTTGAGTGCTAGAATCACTGCCAAAATGTCTTTGGTACTGATATGTTTCCTCCATCACCTGTGGTCTTACAGCCCTTGTGTGTTTAGATTGCAAGTGTGAGATCCCCAAACTGTTGTGATACATCCATGGGTAACTCTATAATGTGCTGAGAGTGCTAAAAAGGCATTCACACATTTATCTTAATCTGCTACACCCACCAACACCCACCAAGCAAACTCCTCCTGAATACACTTTATCACTGACAGCTCATCCACTACAGGATGAATATATTCTATTACCAGAGGTTCTTTACATTTGTTTCACCTTTCCCTGTGCAACGTATGTACACTGTATTGCCTAGTAGGTAAGGCTGTCATAAAATTACTCTGTTTTGGACACATGTACTTTCCCTTTTCCTGTGTACGCATGTACACTGTATTGTTCAGCAGACAGTGCTGTTGTGTGATTGCTGTTTCCTACACACAGGTGCATTCACCTTTTCCTGTGTAACGTATGTACGCTGTATGGTCTAGCAGGTAAGGCTGTTACATGATTGCCATGTTCTGGACACATATGAGTTTAACATTACCTATTCATGTATGTACATTTAACTGTAATTCAGTTTCACATTCACCTTTTCCTATGAGGTATTTTTTCAACTGAGACATAAATTGCTGGTATGATTGGGTTGATTTTAAATGTGAGGGAAGGTGGTCTTAGAGCTTTGGGCAAACTAGAGAGATGCTATGACCTGTAAAATAAATAAATAATAAAAGTGAATCTTGTTTTGGTGAAGAAAGCTATACAATTGTGGACAGGAGATTTTACTATTCATAATGGTTTCCACAGTACAGGTTTCAATGTCCAACACACCCTTCTCAGTATAAAGTCCTCCACCAACAAGAAATCCTTTCTCTTCTGACCCTCCTCCTCCCAAATTAATAAGTGTTAGCCTCAGTTAGTAACACCTTGTAAAAACAAAGAAAAGGTGGGAACATGAAAATGAATGACGTAGTCATACGCAAAACATTCCCTTCTTCAATCGTGGTGTTTTTAACACATAGCAGACGCTTTGACAAATGGAAGCTCAGAAGGCTGCGAGTTCTATTCCCACACCAGGGGATTAAATTGATTTTCCAGTACCGACAATGTAGTGCATTATAAGTGGGGTGCTGTACTGCTCAGATGCCATCTTTTGGACAAGATGTTAAACTGAGGTCCCATCTGTCTTAGTGTTCCCTCAAGCTGATACAAAAGATCCAGCTATAGTTGAAATGTCTAACACAGCAGCAATGATAGGTTTGATTCTCTCAGACTATTTATATTTACTATTTGATCCTGAGCAAATCACCTAACCAAACACACGTTCTTGTGCTCTGCCTGAATTGGGTACATATGGATCAGTGCATCACTGTTTAACAAATGTTTATTTTATCTTGGTTCCATGGCACTTACTGAAACGGAAGGGTTGCTTTATTATTTAAAACTTGTTGTTGTTGTATCTTTCGGCTTTTCCCGGTTAGGGGTCGCCACAGCGAAACTCCGGTCTGCTAATGATTGGCAGTAGATTTTTACGTATCGAGTTGCCAGCTCTAACACACAACCTTCAACGAAGGTACTCCCATTCACGCATGTCTCCACACAGAAGGCACTTTAGCTGAGAATCGAACAGGACAACGTCTTACTGTGAGGCGACAACAATACCGCAGCACCACCACCGCAGTTATTATTACTTAAAACTTGTATTTCATAAAAATATAAAAACTCAATAAAAATAAAATAAATACATTTAGATAACTTACTATTTACAAAGAATTCTTGATACATGCACATTACCACATTTATGTGGTCATATTAACACAGCTTCACTTTTTTATTGTTTTCCTTTAACCCCCATTTTTTCAGTTAGTGGAGAGGACTAAAGCTCTGAGTAACTACTGAACTGCTTCATGCGCCCAGGGTACAGCGTTTGATATGAACTCATTTTGGCCCCACAGCTTATCCCTAGGGTAATATTAGTAATCATAACATGCAAATCAGAAAATCAAGTAATAAAATGAATTTAAAAAAAAAATTAAATCTTTCATGAAATCAATACTATAAATAGTTAAACGTTGAAAAGAGTCTCATAAATAAAAAGGTACTTTAAAAAGTCTAGAATGATCCATGTTCTTGTACTACAGTCATACCCTGGTTTAAAGAACATGTAATGTAACAGAGGAATTGGAAGCCAATGGTAATATGAATTCCTTTCTGACAGCTGTGTTTGCTTACTTGCTCAGGCACAACCTGGTACACAGGCTTTTAGAAATCATCTGTTACTTGAGAACATGTTTCACACCACAGCACTGGGAAAAAAAGGCCCATAAGTAAACCTGTTCCAGCTATCATGCTCTCCAACATATTAAAAAACACAGTTAATTCAAGTTAGCTTTCTCAGTCAGTCAAATGTTACCTCTAATAAAAGTATCGCTGACTGTAGAGCAGGATTACAAGCTCTATGAACAGACACACTTTCCTACAAAACCTACTCTCCAAAAACTGGAGTGCAGACATGTTGAAAAACTGCATTAAAAGAGGAGTGGGGGGAGTAAGGCTTAAGAGATGAAGAGATCATCTGAGAAAGGAGTGGGCACTACTTCAGGAAGAGAATGTTTTGGAGTTGTGTACTCTTGTCAGTGAAGGTTGTTTCTTTCAGTATTGCTGGCTGCTGGCATCCTCAAATACATAAGACAACAAGGTTCAAGTCAAGCTGGTGGAGTGGGAGGGCAGACACCTGAGCAGATACAGTTGCCCTTTCAGTTGAACTGCTCATTCATTAGATATAAGGCAGTTCAACACTCAAAAAATGCAAGAATGATAGGGTGTCTAAAACTCCCCTTTGCAACACGTGTCCTTTTCAACGGACATATAAAAAGGATGATCTTCATGGCTAGTTAAACTTTCAGTTTCATAGGTAGCTACTAGGCATGCCGCTCAAGCCATTACTGAGAATACTATCACGATTTCCCAGTTACCCCAGAGTACTGTCTGCTTAAGTGATTAGCTATAAGTCACAAAGCAGGCAAATGGAGACGGACGATTGCAGGAAGCTGCTCATTAACAGATCGCAGGTTTAATCCTCTGTGCATTTATTCTTATTGGAAAGTGCACCTATGTTAGCAAGCTTCATGAAGGGTGCCAGAAATGCTGGAAGGAGAGTTAGAAGTTCCTTTGCAGCTTTCTGGGACTACAGCAGTAAAGTACAGTTGTGTACACTTACCATAAATGTAGATGTTCGACTGTATTCACTGTTGCAGTCATCACATTTGGGTTATCCATGCCAGGGTAGCCCTCAGCCGGCCCAAATACCGGAGACTTAATATTTCTGCGTTGGTTGCTGTCGCTTCAGGCCTGACGTCAGGTCATCAGTAGTATAAATGAAGGCAGCCAACGCCATTATATCAATTTTTCTTGCCCTAACCTGTCAGGAGCCCCGAAGTAGGAGCCAGGTTCTGGTGGAAGAAACTCCACTAATGGAAAATAAATGCAAATAAGTCCCTTGTAAGGAAAGATAAGAAAGAGGGATGGCGGGTGGGTAACCTGGACTGCAACAGTGAATACACTCAAACATCTACATTTATGGTAAGTGTACACAACCGTACAATGTTCTTCGTGTTTCACTGTTGCAGTCATCACTTTTGGGTTGATTCCCACAGCTGAGGAAATGGGTGGAGGAAGTCAAGGAAATTAGGGACTGGCTAGGATGCCCTGCAAGACTGCAGAGGCAAACCCTGTCCTGGATATGGAGAAGAGAAACAGGTGGTAATGCTTGGTAAAAGTGTGAACGGATGTCCAGGTGGCAGCCTCCAGGATGTACCTGGTGGGGACTACTATAAGGAAAGCTGCAGAGGTGAGGGTGGAGTGTGTGTCCTGACCCCCTTGGGGGAGGCTTTCCATGTTGTTTGTAGCAGAAATGTATACAGTGTGCTATCCATTTGGAGATGGCTTGTTTGGAGATGGCTTTGCCTTCTGCCCCTGTAGCAAAGCTAACCAGCAATTGATCAAACTTTCTGAAGTATTTAGTCCTGTTTAGATAGAATCTGAGCTGTCTATGCACATATAGAGAGTGTAGAATCTTTTCCCCCTTGTTCTGGGGATAAGGAAAAAAGGTGGGCAAATGAATGAGTGGTTGAGAGCCAGACTGGACACCACCTTGGGCATGAAGGATGGGTTAGTTCTGAGGGATACCCTGTCAGCACGGAAGATGCTGAAAGGTTCCACAGCCATGAGCACTTGCAGCTCAGAGACTCTTCTGGTTGAAGTGATGGCCAGAAGGAATGCTGTCTTCCAGGAGAGAAATTTTAGCTCTGCAGAAGAAGCTGGTTCGAAAGGGGGCAGGGTGAGTTTTTCCAATACAAAGTTAAGGTAACAAGCTGGTGCTGGTGCTCTTCTGGGTGGCCTCGAGTTGCTAGTCTCTCTTAGGAACTGTTTGATCAAAAGGTGTGAGAAAAGGGGCTGCTCAGTGGGAAAATGAGCAGAAATAGCAGATGCATGAATTTTTATAGAGGAGAAAGAGAGGCCACTGTGTAGTAGGTCAGCTAAGTAATCCAGGATGAGAGGGAGGGATGGATGTGCTGTATTGGCTCCCATAGCCTGGATCCAGATGCAGAACCTTTTCCATTTGTCAGCATAACACTTTCTGGTGTTAGGGCATCTTGCATCACGGATAACATCTAGAACCTGTTTACTGAGGTTGGCAGATTAGTTTGGGGTTAGGGGATTAGCCAAGCTGCCAAACTGAGTGTCAGCAATTGGGGATGCATGAATTCCCCTTCCCTCTGGATCAGGAGGTTTGGAATCTGAGGAAGATGCCATGGGGGCAGTGAGGACAGGCTGCCAGGAAGGGGTACCAGTGCTGCCGGGGCCAGTCTGGAGCTATAAGATGGTCCTTGGTTTTTCCTCCTTTATTTTGAGCAGTACTCTTGGGATGAGAGGTATTGGAGGAAAGGCATAGACCTATAGATTGACCCAGGGGAAGGACAGGGCATCCACTTTCCAAGCCATGTAGTGATGCTCCCTGGTGCAGAATTTGCTGAGCTGATGGTTGTTGTGGGAGGCAAAGAGGTCGACCTTCAGGGTGCCCCATTTCTGAGTTATTAGGGTGAAGGTTCTTCTGTTGAGTTGCCACTAGTGTGGGTTCAGAAGATTTCTGCTTAATTGGTCTGCCAGACAGTTGAGACAGCCTGGTAGAAATTGTGCTAACAGGTGTAGTTCCATGGCAGAGGCTGTGTGCTAAAGGGTCATGGCCAGCCTGCACAGAGGGTAGGAATGAGTCCCTCCCTGCTTGTTGACATACCACATCACAGTGGTGTTGTCTGTTTTGATCAGGAGAGCCCCTGGAGAGAGAAGGGGCTTGAAAGTTATCAAGGCGTGCACAGCCATCATGTCTTTTTGACTGATGTGCAGAAGGATTTGCTGCAGGCTCCATTGGCTCTGTATGCACCTGCCGTCGAGGTGTGCACCCCAAGCATAGTCTGATGCATCTGTGGTGAGGGTCTGGGTGGCAGGGGGTGGTGAGAAAGGCAGTCCCTTGTTGTCGGAGCATGCTGTTTCCCACCAAAGAAAATATTTTCTGAGGCAAGGAATTATAAGTAGAAAAGTTTCCAGGTCTTGAGAGTGTTGACACCAAAGGGTTTTTAGGTACCACTGAAGTTTCCTCATATGCAGTCTAGCATATGGAATGAGTAGTATGCAAGATGTCATGAACCCCAGATCTTGCAGGATCTTCCTTGCAGATAGCTGGGGCCTGGTGGCTAGTTGAGAGAAGTAGGTTGTAAGGAAAATTTGTTTCTCTGGTGTAAGGTATGCCATCTGGGATGCTGTGTCCAGGCTTGATCCCAGGAACATAATCCTTTGGGTAGGCACCTGTTTGGATTTATTTTCATTTATTGTGTACCCTAAGGAGGTTAATAGGGTCTTTACAAAGGACAGGAGCTTGAGCAGCTTTTCTTGGCTGTCTGCCTGAATAAGGCAGTCATCTAAGTATGGGTAAATCTGAATATTTCTTTGTCTGCAAAAGTCAGTGGCCAGAGCCAGACATTTTCTGAAAACTTTGGGAGCAGTAGATAAGCCAAAGGGAAACTCAGAAAACTGAAAGTGTTGAGATCCTGCCTTGAAATGGAGATATTTCCTGCATGATTCGCTGATAGGAATGTGGAGGTAGGCCTCTTTTAGATCTAGGATGGCTAGCCAAGCATCCTTGGAAAACATGGGTAGCAGCTGCTGGAGGGTGATCATTTTGAATTTTGGGATCACCAAGAAGGTGTTTATAATGGATAGATCGAGGATGGGGTGCCAGGTCCCCTCTTTTCTGGGCACCAGGAAAAGTCTGGAATAGAAACCTTGGCCTATCTGTTTTGCAGGAACGTGCTCTACTGCCCTCATATAGAGCAGGGAAAGGATTTGCTTTTGAGTCTCTGCTCACTGGTTTGGTAGTAGATCTGGGAACCCTTTTGGGATTGGAAGGGTGTGGAAGAAAAATCTGTATCCTTGAGACACTATTTTCAGAACCCAGTGGTCGTTGGTAATGGTGGCCCAGGTGCTTGGGTGAAAGGAGAGTTTTCCTCCTAGGGGTAAGTGAAGGTGGGCACAGGGGGGGGGGGTGGTGGAGGTGAGTCATTGTGAGTTCTTACCATAAGGGGGTGGATTAGAACTCCCTGGTTTTGAAGTGGAGGTAGTCCACTGCTTAGATCTCTGCATTCTCTGTGGCTGCTGTCTTGAGGGGGGGGGGGGTTCTGGTTCCACAGGGCCTAGGCTGGACTGGCTTACTGGGAGCAGGAAAGGACCAATGTTTGATGGGACAATGCCTGCTGAACCTAGGTGGCTGGACCTGCAAAAAATCCTTAACTGTATGCATAGATTTAGCTTTTTCTTTCATCTTTTTTAAGACCTCTTCTGCCTTAGTGCCAAATAGGTTATCTTTGTGCAAGGGGGCATCCAACAATTTAGATATGACATGGTCTGGCAGGGGCTGTTCCTTAAGCCATTCATGCCTTCTAATGACCAGTCCAGTGACTGCTGCCCTGCAACAAGCTTCTAGTGCATCAAAGTCACAGTGCAAGGTGGGTTTAGTTACTCGACTTGCAGAATGCATTAACTTTTGTAATTCTTTAGATTCTGCCCAAGCAGGAAAGGAAGACATTTTCTGTTTAAGGAGTTTCAGGGTATGTTGCTGAAATCTCAGCATATGGAACTGACAATTTAGTGCCCTGCTAGCAAGAGTAGCTGAGGTGTATACTTTTTTATCCCATCTGTCCAGTGCTCGGGAATCCCTATCTGAGGGGGTGGGATTCTTAGCAGAGATTGCTTTAATCCCTTTAGGCCATTGAGAAATTACTTCAGGGTCAGCAGTAGGATTTTTAAAAATAAATTTGTGTGAGTCAGGGACTCTATAGTACCTGTCTGGTTTTCTGGGTGCAGGAGGGAGGGTGTCAGGAGTCAAGCTGAATTCCAGGAAAACATCCTCCACAACATCCAGGACTGGTGGGGGTGGCCAAGGATCTGTGCTGATGAAGAGCTAGGAATTCTCTGAGTCTCTTTTTAGACTGAGGGTAGTCTTGACTCTCCCACTGGAAATGCTCCCTTAAGGTATGCAAAGTTTCCCCAAAGGAAAAATCCTCTGGGGGAGAGGCTGAAGGAATGGAATCCTCTGCATCAGAACCCTCATAAGTAGAGAGGGGTTGCATGTCTTCATATTCAGATGCATCAGATTCATCTGACTCTTGTTCAGACAAAACTACAGGGGACAGATCTATTTTCCTTTTTCAGGGGGTAGCTTGGCTTCCCCTGATCAGCATGATAAGGTCTTCCACCATTTTAAGCATTTGAGACTGAGGCAAGGAAGCAGGCGCCTGAGAGTGGGTCATCGGTTTCTTGCATGTGGTTCATACCCTGGGCCTTAGAAACTCAGTCATTTTTAAAAGAACGGTAGTTGTGAAAGAAGACTTTGGTTTGTGTCGAGAATTGGTAGTGTAAAGGACTTCCTCGGAACCGGTGCTTACTCAGCAGCTCCAGACCCATCCAAGGTAGAGACGACCTCTGGATCCTTAGTCGAAGAAGAGTTTTACGGCATATCAGACTCCGAAAGGGTCTTGGTAGCGGCCTGCGAATCCAAAGAAGTGGGCATCAGGGACTGCGAAAGTGCCTCACTGAAGAATGGAGAATTGACGACTAGCTTAATGGAAGCGTTGTCGGTAGGTTTGGACCTGTGCAGTCTGTCTCTATTGTTATATTTATGTTTTATTCAGAAGATCTGCTGTCAGATGGCTTACTAAAGCCATATCGGAATTCCAGGGCTGTAAGCAAAAATATCTGGCTACAATAAGGGCCCAACAACGGATAGTTCTGGCGTTGAACAAAGCACAGAAGCGACAATGGGGGAAGTCGTGGTCTGGGCCTAAACAAGTGACGCAGTAAGAATGGAAGTCTCGGTGTAGTATTTGCTTTCCACAGGCAAGACAATTATTAACTTTTTCTGACATTAGTTAGTGCAAGAAAAAAGGATCCCCAGTGGGGTACTTAGCTTTAGAAGACTTCAACTTCAATACGGTAGCCGAAAACTCAGGTAGCGGCTGACCGGCACTCATGCAAACTGCTTCTGCTTCGGGCTCCATAGCATGAAAGACTGATGTAATGGCATCGGCTGCCTTACTTTATACTACTGACGACCTGACGTCAGTCCTGAAGCAACAGCAACCGATGCAGAAATACTAGGTCTCTGGTAATAACTGACAGGGTAACCCAAATATGAAGACTGCAGCAGTGAAACACGAAGAACATCAGCCACTATCTGGTAAAAGTGCTGACACTTAGGGTGAGGAAGGACTAGCCTAAGATGCAGTACTGTAGCAATTTTTGACTTTGGTTGTATCAGCTTTACTGGCATAGAATAATAAAGCCGTCCCCGAGACCCACATTAGATGATCTAGGTTCAATGTGCTGCCTGGATGTCTGAGGAGCTGGTTCAGGACTGAGACAAGAATACTGAGGCAATGCCTGCTCACCTGTCTCAGGAGAAACAGTGAGTGATGCATCATTCTCCTTTACCTGCCTTCCACACACACACACACACACACACACACACACACAGACATATATATATATATATATATATATATATATATATATATATATATATATATATATATATTCACACACATACATTTCATTTCCTTGTTTTCTTGAAAATGTTTTCCTTGAGGTTCACTTAGCTCATGTTCTGTTTTCTCACAGCATATAACAGCAGTGTACATGGACCTGAAATGTGTATTCTGTGTATATTCCAGACTGCAAAGGCAAAGAGGAAGATTTGTTTCTCTCTCTCTCTCTCTTTTGAATGAAATCATTCTTTCTCAGAGTTGGAGCAAGTAAGAGGGGGTTAGGATTAAGAGTAGGGGTAGAGTCAAACGCTAATATGCTGGATAAGAGGGGCTTCCCTCCTGTCTCCATCTTGTCTTACTCATCTGTGCTAACCATAACCCTATCCCACACTTTTCAACTCTCCAGATATTCACAGAATGCTCAGAATTTTGCTGCATATTTTTGGTATGCGCTTCATAAGATTTATGTTTTCTGGGAAATCACTGAGGTTTGAGCTAACTAAATAATGACATACATTTGAGATTCAGACTTCATACCCTTCAGAAAATACATGCTAACATAAAACCTGTTATTCTAGCAACTTTCTAAGTTTATAAGAACAGTATTATTTAAAATCTGTCCCTATTTTTGGGCCTTTATCTCCCATTATTATAGACTTTGCCAAGATTTCTTGCTCTAAGAGTTTGGGAGATTTGCCTTGTCACCACCTCTAAATCCAGTCCAACACATTCTTCTTCCTTCTTCTTTCAGCTTTTCCCGGTTAGGGGTCGTCACAGCAGCTCACCTGTCCGCTGATGATTGGCAGGGGAGTTTTAAGGTGTCAAGTTGCCAGCCCAGCTCCCAACCTTCCACAGAAGGCACACACACACACACACACACACACACACACACACACACACACACACACACACACACACACATGCCTAGGGCCAACTTAACAGTGTCCAATCCACCTACAGCATGTCTTTGGGATGTGGGAGAAAACCGGAGCACCCGGAGGAAACCCACGCAACCACAGGGAGGACATGCAGACTCTGTATAGAAGGCTCCCCAGCCGAGGATCGAACCAGAGAACCTCTTGCTGTGAGGAGACAACACTAACCACTGCACTACCGCCAACACATTACCTTATGAAAATCCCTTTCTCTAACATCACCACTAAACCATACGCTCCAATACACTACCAAAGAATTGTACACCAGCACAACAATAAAGCTATCCCTTTACCTAACCACTACTCTAACCCGCAAGCACTCCTGCCACTAATGTTGAAATGTGATACATGCAAAAACACACACACACACACACACACACACACACACACACACACACACACACACACACACACACACACACACACAGTTAAACTATATGAAAATATATGATTCTACCATTACATCATCAAATACTGACAGCTCCAAAGAATGAATAGAGGCAAAAATATCAAAGGCAAACACATTACACTGTTTGCGTCTTTCGGCTTTACCCGGTTAGGGGTCGCCACAGTGGAACTCCGGTCCGCTAATGATTGGTAGTTGATTTTTACGTGCCGAGTTACCAGCCCTGACGCACAACCTTCAACGAAGGTACGTCCATTCACGCATGTTTCCCCACAGAAGACACACTAGCTGAAAATCGAACTGGACAACGTCTTACTGTGAGGCGACAACTTATAAGAGTAATATTTAAAATATGTCCCTATTTTTGGGCCTTTGTCCCACCATTTTGTCAGTCTTTGTCCAGGATTTTTTGCACAGAGAGGTTGAGAGATATGAGGCTCCAAACACATGGAGACTTGAGGGCCCCTGTCAGCAAATTCAGCCTTGATGTGTTTACAGTTATATCTTGCAAAACAAGTTTAACCTGGTTGTTTATGTTTCAACGCTATGTCAGTATTTCATTAAAATTCAGCTGTATTACGTCGTCCTTGTTTGTGAAATCAATCTGGAAGTTATTGCATGATGGCTCTGAGAGACATTAGCATGCAATTAATGTAATCCACTTGTATTTCAGGAACAGAAATTCACCAAAATGGGTAAGATGCTTTGTCCTACTTTTCTTGTTATTAAAATATGTCAGATTTTTATTTTTTAGTTTTAATTGCCGTCTTAATAGCCACTTTTCTTAGCACCAAAAACAAAGTCTAAACAAACAAAGCATGTAAGATAATGCAAAGTACATACCAAAATAAAAGAATATGCTACTTACTCTCTTATCTGAACCTGTAATACATACATATTTATTTATTTATTTTACTTATAGATTTTACTAATAGGTGATCTCATCTTTGGATTCATTTCAGCCACAGCTCAGGTCACAATGTAAAATTGTGTGCATGAAACAATGAACCACATGAGTTACACTGTTTGATTGTAGGATTATGCTGAACTAGATACATATATATTATCTGTGGTCTTTATGGACAAGATATTCATAAGTTATTTACACCACACGAAGGAACATTTTGAACAGAACTGTATGATATTTCCCCATTCAGTATGTTTAGAAAACATAGATACTGAGAATTTCCTTACCAGGGCTCTTAGTAAAACAAAGGAGATACATGATGCATAGCTTACTTGTCAATGACCATTCACTGACTCAAAAGCAATGACATTTGTAGAGCTCCTGCAGGTGGTCGCCAGATGTGTTCTGAACTTAGCAAAAGCTGTCCAGCTTCTAACTACAATACGTTGTAAGCTTACTTATCTTTTGAATAACCTTTTTTGCCAGCTGTGAGATTAAGTCAACCACTGGGAGTCAGGAATGGCTTTGCCCCCCCCCCCCGCTGTCCTGCACTGGATGAAGCAAGTAGTGGGAAAATAAAGCAATGCATTATTTAGTAACAATAAAATCCTAGGAAACAATTTTGCCAGATACATATTTACTAGTATGTTGCTCTAGCTGTAGATCTGTTACCATTTCTTTAAAGGCTTCGCCAGCATGGCAATCTTTTTATTTACTTACCTAACTTTTTGATGCCCAGACTAGTTTCACTAGGCCCATGGCCTGTTTTCAGGGAAACCCAACGTGGGATTTACACACACCAGGGAAACCTGGCTAAGACATTGAATATATTCTATTATGTGTTATGGGATATTTTTTTAACATCTGCCTAAGTTACAAACAACTAATAGGTTCATAGATTAGGTTCACAGATTAGTACTAACTCTAACTGCCTGTGCGAGCCATTTTAAGCCTAACCAATTATCCCTTATGAGACTCAAACGCTGCACCTTGTGTTTGTAAGACAAACACCTTAACCATTAGGCCACCCTGCCAACCTCTAAATGCAAAAGCCACACTACAAACAGCTCTGGTGCTGGAAGGAAAGCTGTGGAATAGCATTTGTTTAAAAAAAAAAAAAAAAAAAAAAAAAAAAAAAGGACTGGGAAAGCCACGTACACATTACAAACTATTTATGGCCACATGCTTTGTTCTATGTTATGGCTTGCTATCTTATTTATTCATTGCTTATCATTTACCTCTTCATCTTAAGGTTATAATGAAAAGGAAACATCAACTTGTGTTTTCCCATCCCCAAAAACTGTCCTAAAAGTCTACAAATAGCTTACTCTTGCGATCAGTGGTGAACCTGAAATGTGCATCCAATCTGCAGTTGACAAACTGCTCTCTTTAAGCCTACCCTTCAACCAGCAACATAGAACCTGCATTGTCTCAGTGGTTCATAGCACCCACATTCATTTCTGATATCCACTCATTGCCTGTGTGGAATATTCATTCTCTTCTCTGGTTCTGACTTTAAACCAATTCAAAAAACAAAAAAGGAATAAATTAACATAAAAATGTACCCAATATATATGTGCACAATGCTGACAATTATATGATTATTCAATTAATGCAAGTAATACAATTGAAAACTCATTACCCTTTGTGTTTATATAAATACCCAACAGCGGCATAAACAAAGGCATGAGCAAAAAACATGGACAAAACATTCCCATACAATACCATTTCACATCTGTGCATGGAGGCTCTGCCAATAGTTTGTTTTTCAGTGTGTTAGCATGGCCCCATTTAAAATTTGGGGGCAGTTTTAAAGATGAACTTGATAGGTTAGAACAAACACATTACACTGACACCATTAAAAAAATTGCAACTGGTTAAGAACACTTCACAGCAATGCCTTAACAAACACACAATTTTCCTCAGTGACACCATAAAAACTGACTAAAACATTATTACTTAATCCAGTTTGCTTTTTACAACTCCAATATGCAGTCAAGCACTATTTTGATCCAGACAAAGGAATCCATTATGGTGGGACATATGAGAGTTAACCACCTGGAGTGTCACATACCTGTTTTTTAAAATGCTCTCAGCAATGGATAAGCTTTCCAAAGTTCAGGTTTACTTCTTAGTGGTGGAACAGTGCAGCTTAATTATATTCTGAGATGCAAACTCCTTGACTGAAGTAACATTCAAAATGTTACGACACATCATAAGGTGTTCAATGATTTGAACTCAGCATATGTGTGTCAGGACTAGCCACTCAGTGGTGTAAACATTGGCTCTAGGTGTTACTGTTGATGTGTCACCCTGACCCCAGGGACAAATGTGACACTCCGACCCCATGGACAACATGTGAAAAAAGGGGTTCATGGTGATATCCTTAAAATAGCAAGCGCATGGGAGTTGGATAGGTGCTGATATACTTGCTCTAAAATAATGCAAAAATACTTGTTCCCCTTTGAAAATCCATACCTCTGATCGGCACTTGTCTCACAGCCACCTCTGCTAAGCAGAAACACAGCTGGATTTTTGTACTTGTATGCCAACTTCCAGAACGAAACCCCTGCACCCCAGGTGTATCCTCTTCCAATACCAGACAGTGCAAACTTCTGGACAACATACCATTTCACCACTATTACTACCAGTAAAATAAAAAAAAATCCAAATGACGGCCTTAGGCATTCTAAAAAAACTGACATACAAACTGCGATATATATATATACTTTTTAAATTCAACTTGTTGAACATCTCACTGCACAATAAAATGTATGTTATGGTGTAAATGCTGTATGTCTAGCTACTCCCACTGCAACCAAGAACCAGTGACGTCATTCTGCAAATACTATCGCACCACTGCCAAACATCCCAGCACAGGGTCAGTGTCAATATTCCTGCGACAGCTTCATAATGAGTAAATCTTGCTTGATTCTAACTTAACACATTTAAAACATAACAGCTTTGTACCAGACAGTAATAAATCAACATTTTCATGTATCTGCCAAAGTTTTACATACAGAGTGGTGATATAAGAACTCCATGTTCACAACTGTCCTATTTATCTAGAAATAAGCCAGCATAATAAAGTAAAACACCTAAAGCACAACTGTGTTGATCAGTAATTTTTGTAACATGTACAGCTTTCCCGTTTACACTAGCTATAAATTCAAGCAATATTTCTTTTTAACTAACTTATCTTCGAACTTCAGGGGCAGCTGAATGGGGCAGCTTACTTAAAAGAGCTTTGCAAATTGGTTCACTTACATAGCAGCTTTTTCATTAATATTATGAATAAATAAAAGGAAGACAATCCCCCCACTCACACTGGCCAACTTTATGTTGTAAGGGCTGTACCCTGCAGGATTGGAGGGTTGACCAGGAAACCTTTAGAACAGATTTAAGATGAAATGAGATAGGGTCAGGGAGGCACAAACCCTCTCTGTACTGTCAGAGCAAAGACAAACTGGACAGTGGGGGGTGGTGCTAAACAGTCCACTTAATGAGCTGGAAAACAACATAATTTCCCTTTGTGTAGGATATCCAAAATAGAATAAACTTAACTTCATCTGCAAGACTGTGAATAAGTGTAAACATTTTAAATATTGTACACCTCAACAGAAATATACACACACACACACACACACATATATATATATATATATATATATATATATATATATATATATATATATATAAATATATATGTATAAATATATATATGCATATATATAGCGAGAGAGATACACACACGCACACACACGCACACACTCACACGCACACGCACACACACACACGCACACACATATACATCTCAGATATCATACAGTCTGGGAATTAGCTACAAGATTAACCACAGACTGCTTCCTACAGTCTGCGGTTTGATTCCCTCAGCCTCTATTTGCCTGCTGTGTAACACTATGCAAGACACTTAATCAGATAGTGCTCTGGAGCAATAGGGAAAATACAGTAGGTTCATAGGTTCATACTAGGCTATCTGCCCTAGGGCATTTATAAGCCTAGCCAGAGTGTGTTTGGCTTTCGCCACCCATTTTAAATTAATTTTTTTCTATGCCCTTTTTCGAGGTTAGTATACTGTGCCTCTGTCTAACAGTGACACAGAAGTGATACCCGGGGTAAACCTACGATCTCCCATCCACTCATCAAGATTCCTCTTGAAGAGAGTCAATGAGGGACTCAGTGTTCAGCAATATCTTGAACCACATGCCTAGTAACTACCGGTACACACGCTGCTCTCCAATGTGCTACTATCTCCTTCATAAAGATAAACTCAGTACTGCATCCCCTTGAGCCTACTGTGTTTCACTGAGTGGATGAATGTATTTAGTCTCCCAATGGTGCAGTGGTGCAGCGGTTAACATTGTCGTCTCACAGCAACAGGTTTTCCAGTTCAAGTCTTGACCGGGATGCCTTCTGTGTGGAGTCTGCATATCCTCCCTATCGTGTGTGTTTCATCTGGGTGCTCCGGTTTCCTCCCAGATTACAAAAGACATGCATTTGGAGCATTTCTCCCCAGGCCTCCACTGAAAATTGGCTCATTCTAAGTCAGACTTTCCTGGTAAACAAATGTTAAATAAATAAAATAACTACACTACTTGCTATGTCACTCTCAGACTGAGCAGATCACTAACTAACAGAACCAGTGGAAGAAGACATTAATAGCTACTTTCCACAAGCCTAGCACATTTACAAACTGACAATGTTTGCTACAATGTTGATATATGTTGCTCAAATCAGTTATTTAAACTGCTAGAGGCATACCCCAAACTTCTACTATATATGGGAACCATAAGCCCCCTGATTCTAGTGCAAACAGTTTAAAACAAGAGCAAGAGTAGAAGAATGTATGCCCTGTGCAAGCCGTTTCCATAATCAGACTTTTCCAGTAAGTCTTGTTCCATATTTTTGGAGATGTACAACTGAAAGGAAGGGGTACATTTATTACCACCGCTGCTCTGCACCTATCATGGTACCATAAGAAGGCTCTGTAGATTCTGGCGAAACAATCCACACAAAAATGAGTTCTCTTAAACCTGCCTACCCCTACAAACACAAAACCTCTACAACATTTCCATTTCTTTAGCTATAGATTTGACAATGAATAAGAGAGTGACAATGGCCTCAGGAATTATACTGAAACATGGTGCACTACATAACATCACAAGCACACTCCTATTCTGCTTGAAATCTCAGTGCATGAAGCCATCAATTGTCTACGTGCAGCATTTTGTAAATTTTGCTAATTAAACATCTAATATTATGCTAACAATCTTAAAACATAAAAATGGCAAACGACTACATTATACAATTTATAACCGAATTGTATTATTTAATCTGTATTGATCACAGGCAGTATTGTGATACAGCAGTTACCAATGCTGTCACAAAGTGCTTACTTCCATACCTCTCAACTCTCCAGATTTTTGCAGAATGTCCAGATTTTTGTCTCATATTATTTGTCTGTTACGAATAAAATTTGTACTTTTTCTGGAAAATCATTGAAGGTTGAAGTCTTTAAATAAAACAGACATTTGAGTTTCAGACTTTATATCATTCAAAAATGCAAGCCAACGCAAAACCTAGTATTCTAGCAACGTTCAAAGTATAAAAACAATAGTTAAAAATCTGTCCCTATTTTTTGGGCCTTTGTCTCTTCCCACTATTTGTCCCTTTCTCCAGATATCATGTGTTAAGAGGTTGAGAGGTATGTTTGTTTCTCCATTTAGGGGGTTGGCTGTGCACATATTTTCATTAGGTGCTCTGTTTCTTTACACATTCCAAAAATGTGAAGAAGATACATTTGCAATACCCCAAAATGATTGTGTGTGTGTGTTTGTATGTGCATTGTGAGATGGGTTGGTGCCCTGTTCAGGATTAGTTTCACTGAACTGTATCCACTGAGTGCCAATAAATTCTTTAGCTTTTCCAATACCATTAACCGGATTACTTAGGTTATGAGAGAATGAATGAGTGATCACTCACTTCATAAGTGATGGCCTCTGGAAAAAAACAGTTATAAGCTTTGGTAGGCACAGAAACCAATGCAAAAGTGAAAAATATGTAACTTCTGTGTGTGCCACAAGTCATGAAGATGACTCAAATACCTCACATGGGGTGAAACCAAAGATACAATCTACAACAACAAAATCAAAAAAATTAGGAAAAAGTGCCCTTTACCATCATTCCACTGTATGCCACAATTTTAAGAGATTTTTGTTTTTCATTATTGACAAAGTTGAGAAAAACAACAGGGGTGGGAATACCAATGTTGTTTTGGAATTAAGGGAAACAAAGTGGCAATTAAGATTAAACACCAAAACTCTCCCATGTATTAATGATAATATATCAATTGCCCCCGGAGATCTATGAACATATAACCTTGCATAAGGGTTGTTTCAATGATTATGAACTGTATTTAACTTGGAGTTATATATTTACCTTTGTATGTTATTTTTTGAAGTTGAATATTCATTTATTTATTGACTGTTAGACATTTTAAATTGAACTGCATATCTATTTTCAATGAATGGAGTAGTTTTTTAATTTTGTAAGTGTGACATCATGAGAGCTTTTTATATAAATAGGAAGTGATGTGTATTTTTTGTGACTCTGATGAAGCCTAAGATTGACAGATGAAAGCGCTTAGTCACGAATAAAGCAATGTTCTTCATTCTACAACAGTGTGTTTTTTTCCTAATTTTTTTGTTTTTGTTGTCATGAAGCTGACTCATCCCCCAGCCTCGTCACAAAAATCTGCACAAACACTAACAAACCAGATGTGGCCACCAGAAAACAATACTGAATCAGAAGCCATTGGAAAAACACTACAAAAGCGAATACCAGAGATGGTGGAATGTACCAAACAGACACATGTTATTATGCATTAGATTATGCAGATGAAAAATGAAACACAGTTGCACCCAATATACATTTTATATATATATATATATATACATATATATATATATATATATATATATATATATAAATGTTAAATTAAATTAAAAAAAAAATATATATATACATATATATATATATATATATATATATATATATATATATATATATATATATAGATCTACTTTACAAGCTTGAAGTTTCAAAACTTCGAACTGCAAATGGTCAAGAGCATAAGACTGAAGTTTTGAAACTTCAAAATTGTAACAAAAAAAATGAAAACAAACCAAAAAAAGTTACGTTTTTGCAGGGGGGCAAGCCCCCTGCACCCCCCCCCGCTAAATAAATATACCAACTTTGAGATCGCACTACAGTGATGAAAATGGTATTAAGTGTGGTTGACATCAAGGTCTTTATATATCAGTTAAAGTGGTTTGCTGATTAAATAACAAAAACAATTTTACTTATTCACCAAAGCATGTGGTGCACAAACTGCCAAAGTTTGGTGTGCAAGTTTTAGGACATTATTCTATTGTGAAAAAAGACTCATTTCACCTAACCTGACATCTTACAGTTAGAACAATAAACTTTAACCGCCACGAAATCTGGACAGAGAAGTCATGAACTATGTCCTCGGACTTTAATGGATGCAGCATCATACACGTGCAACATCCCATCCATTAAAGTCTATGGATGTACCTCATGCTGTCCCCAAGGTGAAGTCACCAAGGGATAGCCTAAATTACTTTGGACCACGGCTTTAGTGAAAAGCTTAAGAAACTTTATTACAATACAAGGCAAATGTATAAGGAAACACACCACGGAAAATGCATAGCGGCACTTAAAGTACAGTTGTGTACACTTACCATAAATGTAGATGTTCGAGTGTATTTACTGTTGCAGTCATTACATTTGGGTTATCTGCCTGCAGGTAGCCCTCAGCCAGCCTGAATATCAAAGTCTTGGGTCCTGTGTCAGATGCTACCTCTTCTTCCATGACGTCAAGTAGTCAGGGGTATAAAGCATGCAGCCGACGCCATTACATCAGTTTTTCTTGCCCCAGATGTCAGGTGCTCCTATAATGGGAAGCAATTTTAAATATATATATATATATATATATATCTATATATATATATATATATATATATATATATATATATATATATATATATATATATATATATATAAGGTTACACCTCCAACAAAAAGCAAATACACCAGAAAGCGGTAATACACTAAACAAGAAGAAAGGTAGAGTCAAGAGAAGTCAGGAGGCTGGAAGGAGGGTAACCAAAACTGCAACAGTGAATACACTCGAACATCTACATTTATGGTAAGTGTACACAACTGTACTATGTTCTTCGTGTTTCACTGTTACAGCCATTACATTTGGGTAGATTCCCAAAGCTAAGGTAGGGAGGAGGAGGAAGTAAAACACACACTGAGCATGCAAACAACCAAATAAGTCCAAAATAATACAGATGACACGCCCAAACAGAAGAGGATTCACTGAAAAAAATGCAACCTTCGAGACAGTAGCCTTTTGCTAGATACTTTAATTCACCAACACAAGATTAAGTACTTTCATCCACAAGGATGTGGACTTCATCAGAATATCAATTAATAATTAATTGTTCTATTTGTAAGCCATTTAATGATGTTAGGGGGTATGTCATTAGTGAATGGGGTAGAAAATATCCCCATATTTTAAGTAAACCATTGTCAGAAACTATCCCAGTGTGCAAAGTGGATGATGACAGAAATTATCAAAAGGCATGCATTTTGGAACTCTCCCCCTATGCCAAGAAGGTTAAACAGATTATGGTTAATAATTGGAATATATTGTTAGCAGACAATGACATAAAGGATATAGCCGGGCCTGCGCCACTTTTTGTTTACAAAATGGGTAATAATTTGAAAACTACTGGATACTAAGGTTCATGCTTACAATGCATATAAAGATTAAAAAATGTTTAAAAAATTCCTAACACTCTCTTTACAATAAATTTAATAAATACAACTATACACATAACAGTATACGTATAATAATTAATATATGCTATAGGAAAAAAGTGGAACTTAAAATTAATAACAGTAACTATGACTGCATATTTGTTCCCAGTGTTCTGATGAATACACAAAACATAATACATCATAATAATATGTCAGTGGATTAAAACAAAAATACAATTATATAATGTATTGCACAACATCCTATTTAGGTGGGTTTATGCTCATTTCCCTATGCCCGCATCTGTAAAATGGGCTTAATAGTAATATAATCATTAAGTCCAGGGAAATTTAAAGCATCTGTCAATAACTGCCATCTGGTCTCCCTATATCCTAAAAGGGCTTTAATATTGCCCCCTCTTGGTCCTATTTTGACCTGTTCGAGAATAGCAAATTTAAAAGTGTGTTCATTTCCTTTCATCTCAATGTGCCTATAAAGAGCATTGGTTTTGTATTTTTTAGTAATATTGTACATATGGTCATAAATCCTACTCTTGAAACATCTCTCAGTTTTTCCAGTGTAATAACATGAACAGGCCATACATATGGCAATATATACAACACATTTGGAATTACAAATCCCCTGTGCAAAAGTAACCCGGGTACTGTTAATATTGTCCAAGACAATCCCTTCATCTTCTAATATAATGGGACATTGTCTACAACATCCACATTTCCTAGTATTTTTTTTAAATTGTGATGTGTTGGCCCAACCTTGTTCCAAACTTCTTTTTAAATTATTACCCATTTTGTAAACAAAAAGTGGCGCAGGCCGCACTATATCCTTTGTCATTGTCTGCTAACAATATATTCCAATTGTTAACCATAATCTGTTTATCCTTGTTGGCATAGGGGGAGTGTTCCAAAATACATGCCCTTTGATAACTTCTGTCATCATTTACTGTGCACACTGGGATAGTTTCTGACAATGGTTTACCTAAAATAGGGGGATATTTTCTACCTCATTCACTAATGCCATACCCCCCAACATCATTTAACATATTTATAGGGTACTCTCTCTCTCTCTAAACAACTGCCACATATATTCCATTTCATTAACCATATCTGCATGTTGAAAAGTCATTTGAGCTGCACATATACACTGTCCTTTAAAAATATTCCTCTTCATTTTTCTGGGGTGATTGCTCATATATTCAAGACAACTGTTGGGAAAAGTACTCTTCCTATATATATTAGACTTAAAACCATTGCTGTTACTCATAATGTAGGTGTCCAAATATGCTATCCCATTAGTGTTGCATGTATGTGTAAATCGCAAAAATGTAGTTGAATTATTAATATAATCCATGAATTCCTCAAATAATTTCAAAGAACCATCCCATAATACAAATATATAATCCAAAAATCTGTAATAATGTCTGATGTATCTATAGAATCCACTTTGTAATACATGAGTAGTTCCCCAATCTAACATGACCAAATTGGCAAACATGGGGGCACATGCTGCCCCCATCGCCACACCCATCATCTGCCTGTAGTATCTCCCTCAAAATATATAAATTTATTAACTACTATCGACATCATTTTCATAATAAGAGATACAAAATCCCAATCTAAATCTATGTTCTGCCTGATACTGTTGCAGAACCCGTCTAAACCATTTTGTTTGTGAATGCATGAAAAAAGGTCTACAACATCAATGGTAATATAATACAACCCTTCTCTCCAAACTGTAGGGGTCAAGCTACTAAGAAAACCCCATGAATCCTTTACCATGTGTGGAATACTGCCATATATATGCTTTAACCATTTATCAATTACCACACCTAGTGGGAGAGTTTTAGAACAGCTACCTGATATAATCAGCCGAAGGGGGGGGGGGGTTGATATCCTTGTGTATTTTAGGTATGCCAACTATGGTGGCCAAAACCAGATATTCGACCTTCAAAAATTTGTACACCTCGTTAGTAATATGATTGTCCAGCAAAAATTCTTCTATATACATGTCTATGCGTTTGTATGCAACTTGTATTTCATTAACAGACACAGTTTCATAATTCCCTGATGTTTGTAAAATCTCAAATATCTTGGCAACATATTCCAAGGTGCCATAGATCACTACACCCTCACCCTTACTGGGTTTCATAATCCTTATGTTCTGATCCTCCTTATGTTGTCTCAAAGCAGCAGCCTCACTATAAGAAAGATTATAATTAATTTTTTTGATGTTTCAAATCATTATATAAACCATATATTTCTTTTACAACCATTCTTTCATAAACTGCAACACTAGACTGTGTGACAGGCATATATGTACTTTTCTTTTTAAGTATTTCATTTCCTACATATTTATTGTTATTATTCCTAAACTGAATAGCTAAGTTAATCTTCCTCAAAAATAATTTAATCTCTTCCAATCTATAATATGGAAGCCTGAATTAGGAATATATTTCATCCCTCTAGAAAAAAGTTTAAAGTGTTAATTTTTTACAACCAGATTAGTGTAGTTGTAAATCTTAAACCCATCTAAGCAATGAATTATTCCTTCACAACCCGGAATGTCAAGTTCCTTTTCTATAACATTTCCAGTACCTACCACTGATTGTCTATCCCCCATCCTTTGTTGCTCCTGTCCCCAATGGGGTTTGTCCTGCTTCCAATTCCAATCCTTCCTCCAACTCTTGTGATGATATTGTTTCCACCCCCCCCCCTGAAATTTGTACTGTGTCTTCGTTGTTTATAATTAACCTCCTCAACATTCCGATCAAATTCACCTTCTTTGTCCCTATCATTAGTATAGTTCTGACTGTTCTTATTTATTTTCTATAAATAAACATTGTTAGTTTTGAAATGTTCCACATCTCTTCTAATTATTTTACACTTCTTACTAAAAATAATGTGTGCCTTTTTGTCAGCAATATCAAATTGTTTTAAGTGTAATTTATCCCATTGACTACATAATAAATCATGAGTAATAGCATTATTTAATTTTTCTACTTTATCCATTAGTACGCATAAACGTTCATCATTTTTCTTCATTAAAAGTTTCATGAAATCAAAACCAAACTGATGAAATAATGTATTAAATTCACTACAAACAGTTTCATTTAATTCAATACCCATAGGCATCTTAAAAAAACACAAACCTATTGGTATAATTTTCAATACAAGACATTGATTAAGATATGCATCATTGTCTATTTTTAAACCTTTAATCATACCCAATTTTTTATCAAACAAATATATAAGGTCCTTAAGTGAACAATTAGTCACAAAACCATCCTTGTATGCATTAGATAAAGGTGTTTGGTTAAAATTTTTAAAATCATATTCACTCTTGAAAAATTCATTCAAATGGGTGCTACTCAGCCCATTTCCAGTTAATACTTTAGCATTTGCTCTGAGACTAGAGCTTTGTCTTACAGTACCTTGGTTTGTTTTTAATGCATCCACGTGTGCAGTAGAATAGGTTTTAAATGGAACATTCCATTTAGGTTTAGTCCCAGTTCTTCTCTGTTCCTCATCCATATTGTAAAGAGAAAAGCCAAAAGTGTATTCCTTTTCCGTAATCCTATTATTTGCCCTCCATATTCATATGCAGGTCGAGACCATCCATAGCCGTTAATCCGCCGACACCATTACACTGGCCGTTAGGCACATCAAAAGAAGCTTGACTTCCTACTATACTCGCTGCCAACTGCAGCATTTGATGTGTATAGTTCTCCTTATTCCCCGATTGGGTAAACAGTTCAAGCAACCGGGTAAACTCCCCCTTCAGTGTGGAGACTTCCGACTGAAGTCTCTGAATACAGTCTTGCTTCACCGGAGATACATTCAAAGGCAAGCTTTCAGTAGAATCCATACCACGACCAAGTAAAACACACACTGAATGTGCAAACAACCAAAGAAGTCCTAAATAATACAGATGACATGCCCAAACAGAAGAGGATTCACTGAAAAAAATGCACCCTTCAAGACAGTAGCCTTTTGCTAGATACTTTAATTCACCAACACAAGATTAAGCGCTTTCATCCACAAGGATATGGAATTCATCAGAATATCAATTAACAATTAATTGTTCTATTTATAAGCCATTTAATGATGTTAGGGGGTATGTCATTAGTGAATGGGGTAGAAAATATCCCCCTATTTTAAGTAAACCATTGTCAGAAACTATCCCAGTGTGCAAAGTGGATGATGACAGAAATTATCAAAAGGCATGCATTTTGGAACACTCCCCCTATGCCAAGAAGGTTAAACAGATTATGGTTAACAATTGGAATATATTGTTAGCAGACAATGACATAAAGGATATAGTCGGGAATGCGCCACATTTTGTTTACAAAATGGGTAATAATTTGAAAAGAAGTTTGGAACAAGGTTGGGCCAGCACATCACAAGTTAAAAAACATACTAGGAAATGTGGATGTTGTAGACAATGTCCCATTATATTAGAAGATGAAGGGATTGTCTTGGACAATATTAACAGTACCCGGGTTACTTTTGCAAAGGGGATTTGTAATTCCAAATGTGCTGTATATATTGCCATATGTATGGCCTGCTCCTGTTATTACACTGGAAAAACTGAAAGATGTTTCAAGAATAGGATTTATGACCATATGTACAATATTACTAAAAAATACAAAACCAATGCTCTTTATAGGCACATTGACATGAAAGGAAATGAACACACTTTTAAATTTGCTATTCTCGAACAGGTCAAAATAGGACCAAGAGGGGCTGTAGAGCCCTTTTAGGATATAGGGAGACCAGATGGCAGTTATTGACACATGCTTTAAATTTACCTGGACTTAATTAATATTACTTAATATTACTATTAAGCCCATATTAAAGATGCGGGCATAGGGAAATGAGCATAAAGCCACCTAAATAGGATGTTGTGCAATACATTATACAATTGTATTTTTGTTTTAATCCACTGACATATTATTATGATATATTATGTTTTGTGCATTCATCAGTACACTGGGAACAAATATGCAGTCATAGTTACTGTTATTAATTTTAAGTTCCACTTTTTTCCTATAACATATATTAATTAGTATACGTATGCTGTTATGTGCATTTATTAAATTTATTGTAAAGAGAGTGTTAGGATTTTTTTTTAAGTTTTTAATCTTTATATGCATTGTAAGAATGAACCTTAGTAACCAGTAGTTTTATTACTCTATTATTTAACATAGGATGCTTTGTGAATACTGTTTTGGTGCCAAAATGGCTTACAAATAGAACAATTAATTGTTAATTGATATTCTTATGAAGTCTACATCCTTGTGGATGAAAGCTCTTAATCTTGTGTTGGTGAATTAAAGTATCTAGCAAAAGGCTACTGTCTTGAAGGGTGCATTTTTTCCAGTGAATCTTCTTCTGTTTGGGCGTGTCATCTGTATTATTTTGGACTTCGTAGGGAAGAGGAAGTTAGAGAGCATTAGGACCAGCTATTAAGCCCTGCAAAACTGCAGTGGCAAAACCAGTTCTGGATTTAGAAAAAATAGGTAAATGGTAATGCTTGGTGAAAGTATCTACCGAGCTCCAAGTAGCAGTTTCTAGGATGTCCCTGGTAGGGACACCTCGGAGAAAGGCTGTAGAGGTAGATGCAGCCCTGGTGGAATGATATCTTATCCCCTGTGGGGTAGGTTTTTCATGGTGCTTATAGTAGAGATAAATGCAATGGCCTATCCACTTAGAAATGGTTTGCTTTGAAATGGCCTTCCCCTCTGCACCTGCAGCAAAGGCAACTATCAGCGTTCAGTTTTTCTGAGAAGCTTAGTCCTGTCCAAATAAAATCAAAGTTGTCTGCGCACATCCAAAGAGTGTGGAATTCATTCTCCTTGTTCTGTGGATTAGGAAAAAAGCTAGGCAAATGAATGGACTGACTAAGGGCCACACTGGATACCACCTTAGGCAAAAACGAAGGATTGCTCCTGAGGGACACCCTGTCAGCATGGAAGATGATGAAGGGCTCCACTACCATGAGGGCCTGTAATTCAGACACTCTTTTTGCTGAAGTGATGGCTAGAAGGAAGAATGTCTTCCAAGAAAGGAATTTCAACTCTGCAGTTGCAGCTGGCTCAAAAGGAGGTAGAGTGTGCTTTTCCAATACAAAGTTAAGGTCCCAGGATGGAGTAGGGGCTCTCCTGGGTGGTCTTACATTTTTTTGTCCCTCTAAGGAATTGTTTCAGCAGGGGGTGAGAGAAAAGGGAAGGCTCAGTATTATAATGTGCTGAAATGGCTGAGGCATGAATTTTAATTGATGAGAAGGAAAGGCCCTTGTGGAGCATCTCTGTTAAGTATTGAAGAATATGCAGTAAGTATGGGCAATGTTGTGCCCATCAACTGAGTCTGGCTCCAGGAACAGTATCTTTTCCACTTTTCAGCATAGGATTTTCTAGTACTAGGCCTCCTTGCCTCCAGAATGACATCTAGCACCTGCTTACTGAGGGATGCTATTGGAGAGCTCAGGGAATTAGCCAGGTTGCAAGGTTCAGGGTTTGAAGCTGGGTGTGCAGAATCTGGCCCTCCTGCTGGGACAGCAGGGAAGGGGTCGGAGGCAGGTGCCATGGTTCCAGCAGTGACATACAGCGCAAGAGGAGGTACCAGTGTAGGTGTGGCCAGTCTGGTGCAATCGGTATTGTCCTTGGTCTGTCATGTTTGATCTTTAGCAGAACTTTTGAGAGGAGAGGCAGAGGGGGAAAGGCATAAATTGAGAGGTTTTCCCAGGTGAAGGACAGGGCATCCACTTTCCAAGTCTGACTGTGGGAAGTCCTTGTGCAAAATTTGTCCAATTGGTAGTTCTGAGGGGTGGAAAACAGGTCTACCTCTGGGTTCCCCCATTTGTTCTTCAAAATGTTGAATATCTTTGGTTCCAGCTTCCATTCATGTGGGTCCATGAGATTTCTGGTTAGGTCATCTGCCAGTAAATTTAGCTTACCTGGCAGGAATTGAGCTTGTAGGTGCACTTGGTAGCTCAAGGCTGTGTTCCCCAGAGCCATTACTAGTCTGCATAGGGGATACGAATGGGTTCCCACCTGCTTGTTTATGTACCACATAACAGTGGTGTTGTCTGTCTTTACCAATAATTGTCCTGGAAGGATGTGGTCCTTGAAGGCTGTCAGGGAATTCTGTACAGCTAACATTTCTTTTTGATTGATATGCAGGTGCATCTGACTCAACTTCCATTTGCCCTGAATGCGCTGCACTGCCAAATGAGCCCCCCATGCATAGTCTGATGCATCTGTTGTTAGGGTTTGGGTGGCAGGGGGTAGAGTGAATGGCAGTTCCTTGTTGTGGTAGCAGGCCTCTGCCCACCAAAGGAACTCTGTCTTTATACAAGGAATGATAGGAATCATTGACTCTAGGCTTTTTAGATACCATTGGAGTTTCCTCATATGCAGTCTTGCATATGGAATTAGTAGAATGCAAGAGGCCATGAACCCCAGGGCTTGCAGGACTTTCCTTGCAGACAGCTGGGTCTTTGTGGCCAGTAGTTTGAAGTAGGCTGTCAAATAAACTTGTTTCTCTGACGTGAGGTAAGCCATCTGGAAAGTTGTGTTCAAGCTTGCTCCCAGGAATACAATTTGTTGACAGGGTATCAGATGAGATTTCTTTTCATTTATGGTGTACCCCAGTGAGGTTAGAAGTTTCTTTATAAATGCCAGATAATTTAGTAGCATGTCCTGGCTTTCTGCCTGAATTAGACAATCGTCCAGATATGGGTATATTTGAATATTTCTTTGCCTGCAAAATGCAATGACTGGAGCTAGGCACTTTGTGAATACCTGGGCGCAGTAGATAAGCCAAAGGGAAGTGCAGAGAACTAATAGTGCATGTAGCCTGCTCTGAAGCATAGGTATTTCCTGCAAGATTCCCTTATTGGAATGTGCAGGTAAGCTTCCTTTAAGTCTAAGGTTGCCAACCAGGCATCTTTGCCTAGCATAGGAAGCAGCTGATGAAGTGTTAGCATTTTGAATTTTGGGATTACCAAAAAGGTGTTTAGAATAGAGAGTTCCAGGATTGGACACCAGGAGCTGTCTTTTCTGGGTACCAGGAAAAGTCTTGAGTAAAACCCTTGTCCCATTTCTTCTGCTGGGACAGGTTGAACAGCCCTGATACTTAGAAGAGAGAGAACCTGCTGTTGAGCCTCTTCCCACTGATTTGGGGGAAGGTCTGGCCAACCGTTTAGGGTTGGTAAGGTGTGGAAATGGAATCTGTATCCTTGGGAAATTATATTTAAAACCCATTTGACCTGGGTAATGAGTTCCCAGTTTTTTGCATGCAGGGCGATCTTGCCCCCTAAGGGAGCAGGGAGTAGAGCAGGGCTTGGAAGGTTTAAGGTTAAGTCATTGTGACAATTTTCCATAGGGGGTGTCTTACTACTTCCAGCTTTGGAAGTGGGAGCCCCCCACTGCTTAGGCCTGTGAGTAACTTGGGACTGTAGCCTAGGTGGTCTGCTGTTCCTGGGTTTGGACTGAGAAGGCCTGAAAGAGACAGGAAAGGACCAATTCTTAGAAAGCCAATGCCTACTGAATCTGGGAGGCTGTACTTGCAGGAAATCTTTAACAGTTTGAATAGATTTAGCTTTTTCCTCCATCTTTTTAAAGACTTCTTCTGCTTTGTTGCCAAACAGTCGGTCTTGGTTTAAGGGAACATCCAGTAATTAAGCTTTAACATGATCTGCCAAATTCTGCTCCTTAAGCCAAGCGTGCCTTCTAAGAACAGACCCAGTGACAGCAGACCTGCAAGATGCTTCTAAAGAGTCAAAACCACATTGCAAAGTATGTTTACCAACTTGTTCAGCAGAATGCATTAAATCCTGTAATATTTTATTTTCAGCACAGTCACGAATCAACATCATTTTCTGTTTAAGTAGTCCCATAATATGCTGCTGATACTTTAACATATGAAACTGGCAGTTTAAGGCCCTAATGGCCAAAGTAGCAAAAGTGTATACCTTCTTACCCCATCTGTCCAAGGCCCTGGAATCTCTATCGGGGGGGGTAGGGTTTTCGGTAGTAGTAGTCTTAATGCCTTTAGGTCCCTGGGAAATGGTCTCTGGGTCCACAGTAGGACTCTTGAAGAGGAACTTGTGAGAGTCAGGTACTCTGTAATACCTGTCAGGTTTCCTGGGAGCCTGATGTAAGGTGTCTGGGGCCAGGCTAGATTCCAAGAAGGCATCACCTACAATGTCCAGCACAAGAGGGATAGCTAAAGGCCTGTGCTGAGGTAGGAGTTAGAATTCCCTAAGCCTCTTTTTGGAGTCAGAGTAATCCTGGCTTTTCCAGCGGAAATGCTTCCTAAGAGTGTGCAAGGTTTCACCAAAAGAAAAATCTTCTGGAGGGGAGGCAGACAGAATGGAGTCCTCTGCATCAGAATCCTCATAGGTAGATAAGGGCAAATCCTGGTAATCAGAAGTAACAGAAAATTCATAATCCTGATCAGAAGAATCAGAAGGAAAATCAGTTCTAGGTCTCTTAGAGGGAGAAGGCTGACTTCCCCTAATTAAAGTAATAAGGTCTTCAGCCATTCTTATCATTTGTTTTTTAGGCATATGGGCCTGACCATGTGGTTTGGATGCTGGTTTTCTAGGCATGGGTCAAGTTTTAGGCCTTGAAGAAGAAGATGGTGTTGGTTTGAAATGCAAGTCAGTAGGCCTGAATACACCCACATAAGCCGGTGCCTGCACAGCGGCTCAGACCAATCCAAGGTAGAGACATCCGCAGGTTCCATGGTCGAAGAAGCATCTCGAGGCATACCAGACTCTGAATGGGTCTCAATAGAGGCCTGCGAATCAGAAGTAGTGGGTATCAGGGGCTGCAAAAGCGCTTCTCTGAGTACCGGCGAACTGGCGACTAGCTTATCGGAAGTGCTGGACCTATGTGGTCTGTCTCTGTCTTTATCTTTACGTTTTTTTGGAATGTCGGTAGTCGGATGGCTTACTGAAGCCATTTCTGGATAATTAAACTGAGTACCAAAATAGATTGCCGCAAAAATGGACTGACAACGAATTGTTTGAGGATTGAATACGGCACAAAACCAACAGCGAGGGACGTCATGGTCTGGGCCTAAGCAAGGACTGCAGTACGAATGAAAATCTTTATGAGGTATTTGCTTTCCACAGGTAATACAATTGTTAACTTTTACTGACATCGGTTTAGAGCAAGAAAAAGGATCCCCAATGGGGTACTTAGCTTTTTTGAAAACTTCTGTTCTGAAACTCAAAAACAAAAATTTCAGGAATCGGCCGACCGGCACTTGCGAACTGCTTATGCTTCGGGCACTGCTCGGCAAGAAAGACTGGGGTAATGGTGTTGGCTGCATGCTTTATACCCCTGACTATCTGACATCATGGAGAAGAGACAGCATCCAAAGCAGAATCCAAGACTTTGATATTCAGGCCGGCTGAGGGCTACCTGCAGGCAGATAACCCAAATGTAATGACTGCAACAGTGAAACACGAAGAACATCTAAACATTAGAAAATCACTTTAACATTTCATTTGGTTGTGCTTCATATGATGACACATGATAGTTTGCTCACATTTGAATGTTAATGTTATGTCCTAACTACTTAATACAACTTCTTTATGTCCAGGCAATGCACATCGTGTCTGAATTCCATTCCTTTCTGCTTGGGAAGTCCAGTCCAGACTTTCTCCGATGCTAAAGCCAGGTGTTGTGGAAAGTAGTAACTTTTTCCATTCTTCTCTGCAAACATGCAGTTTGTTGCAAGTCAGGCAACTGCATGCCTTTTAATTAAAGTATTTTACTTTTAGAACCTGTTAATAATTTCTTTCTTACAGACGTATTACTGTTAAACACTGATGTTATCTCCTGTTTCTGCTGAACACAGTTTGCTTTCTACTCAATTGTATTACAAGCTAATATACTTGTTTTAGAAAAAGCCTCCATTTTACATTTAATTTTGGTACATTAAACTTGCGGATGGGGAAATGTTAATCTTAATTTTACTGTAGAAATATCATCAATATTAATAATAAAGCAGAAGCTGTATGTCAGTGTCTGCACACTTTTAAGCTTAGGCGGGAATTCTGCACCTCCACACACTGCCAAGAAATCATACATGCTGTACTAACCTCCAAAATAATAATAATAATAACCCAGGCAGCCCGTCTAGCTTTTGGAGAGGCATAAATAATCTCTTGGCCAAAAACAACATGCAAAGCTTGACCTGATAATGCAGCAAAAGAATGTGCTGGAGATTTCAGTCCATAGTCTCAAATACCATATAAAAACTCTCAAAAATCAAACAAAGCAAGCTGTTGCCTCTCTGCAAAGAAAACAGATGCCCCCTTTCTTTTAAATTCAAGTCAACTATAGTTATAGTTAGGACCATATTCTTAAAATTAAATGAGCACAAAATGTTTACTGACAAAATCCCATACCCCGTCTTTACAAATGTAGTCAGACCTCACACTGCCTTCTCTTTAATCGTACTAATCAAAAGAAGTCTAGAGGAAGCACAAATCAACACTTGCAGCCCTTTAGGCGTGACTGAAAACACAGCAAACCAATAAACTGAACCAAATACATGCAATAAAATACCTCTCCTTCAGGAATGCAGCAGGTTTTAGCCAAGCACATAGGACAGGCAGCCACTACTCAATGACACCACAACTAGGTAACTAGACAAAGTCAGATTATCACTATAGCAATACATCTTTTTATTCACTCAGATTACTGACTTTTCGATGTAGGATCACAGGAGACTGAAGCCTTTCCAGGCACACACTGTGGCTAAGGCTGAGGAGCTAGTCGTGAACGTGGCATCAAACCATCTCAGGATGTGCACACTCATCTGTTCTCACATTGAATAAATGTGCACACACACACTTGCTCGCGCACACACACACGCACACATACACTTGTGGGCAGTTTGGAAGCATGCCAACTGAGGTACTACGTGTTTTTGGAGAAGTGAGAGGATGGAATACTCACTGAAAACCCATGCAGACATAGGATAGGCATGGAAACTCCACAAAGAATGTACTCCAGCTGACCACAACTAAAAAAAAAAAAAAAAAAAAAAAAAAAAAAAAAACTGTTGTACAGACAACAATGTTAACCTGTGCATATCTGCCATGCACTATACATTCTGAGTTCCTTAAAGACTCTGCCACACTGCATCATCCCCCAGTGCTAACAGCACTTGTGTTGATTACTTACTAGCTATAGTGAGTGCCTGGTTTGTGCAGTTTAAAAGCTTATCCTGCTAAATGAATTCCAACCTGCGTCTAAATTACTCTACCACTGAAATCCTAATCATAGGAAAGTAACAGACAAGCTGTTCTTTGTGTTACAGTCCTCAAATCAAATAATTTTTAAAAAAACAATAGCAATTTAACATAGCAGCATTGCTGAGAGGTGAATTGGTGATTTAATAAACTGCCCATAAGGGAATGTAAAGGTAAATGTGCGCACTCTGTGATGAATTGGTATTAGGCAATCAATAGCAACCTAATGCGAGGATCAAACCCTGTACCTTGTGCTTGTAAGGTAAGCACCTTAACCATTATCTCTTACACCCACTGGGTAACAGGATAGGATCTTGCTATCTCACGGTGTTGGAAAAAAAAACAGGTATTAGAAATGAATGCATTAATTAATTTCAAGTAAAACCAGAGTAAAGCAAAACCCCTACTATGCAGAATATGATAAAGATTTTTATCTATATACTTTCCAAAACTTTAAGACACACAGTGTCCTAAAATACTCAGTCTGCTAAAAGCCATCACTAACCTGATCCCAGAGTCTATGTACAGTTTTGAAATCTTGCAAAAAGAGTTGATTCTGTCTGATTAGAGATCACCATATTACTGTAAAGGAGCAGAGAGAGTATGAGTTTTGATTGCAAAGTGTACCATACATGCTTATGGCCAAAGTGTACCATACATGCTTATGGCCAAAGTGTACCATACATGCTTATGGCCAAAGTGTGCCATACATGCTTATGGCCAAAGTGTACCATACATGCTTATGGCCAAAGTGTGCTATACATGCTTATGGCCAAAGTGTGCCATACATGCTTATGGCCAAAGTGTACCATACATGCTTATGGCCAAAGTGTGCCATACATGCTTATGGCCAAAGTGTACCATACATGCTTATGGCCAAAGTGTGTCATACATACTTATGGCCAAAGTGTACCAAATTCCAACGTGTACCATACATGCTTATGGCCAAAGTGTGTCATACATACTTATGGCCAAAGTGTACCAAATTCCAACGTGTACCATACATGCTTATGGCCAAAGTGTGCCATATATGCTTATGGACAAAGTGTACCATACATGCTTACGGCCAAAGTGTGCCATACATCCTTATGGCCAAAGTGTACCATACATGCTTATGGCCAAAGTGTGTCATACATACTTATGGCCAAAGTGTACCAAATTCCAACATGTATCATACATGCTTATGGCCAAAGTGTGCCATACATGCTTATGGCCAAAGTGTGTCATACATACTTATGGCCAAAGTGTACCAAATAACAATGTGTACCATACATGCTTACGGCCAAAGTGTGCCATACATGCTTATGGCCAAAGTGTACCAAATTCCAACGTGTACCATACATGCTTATGGCCAAAGTGTGTTATACATACTTATGGCCAAAGTGTACCAAATTCCAACGTGTACCATACATGCTTATGGCCAAAGTGTGTCATACATCCTTATGGCCAAAGTGTACCAAATAACAATGTGTACCATACATGCTTACGGCCAAAGTGTGCCATACATCCTTATGGCCAAAGTGTGTCATACATACTTATGGCCAAAGTGTACCAAATTCCAACATGTACCATACATGCTTACGGTCAAAGTGTGCCATACATGCTTATGGCCAAAGTGTGCCATATATGCTTATGGTCAACATGTACCATACATGGTCATGTGTAAAGTGTGCCATACATGGTTATGACCAAAATGTACCACATATGGTTATGGCCAATGTGTACCATACATGCTTATGGCCAAACTGTTCCATACATGCTTATGGCCAAAGTGTACCATGCATGCTATGTCAAGCAAAGTTCTTCATTAGCACTCTTCAAGAAAAATCTTAATGACTGCATAGGAAATAGGAAATACACCCTGGGGATCACATCTGTGTCTCTGCTGGACAGTGGCTCAGGAAAATAACTTTCTTGGGTGGCATTAGCCAGGGAACCTTGTTGGCTAGGCTTACGTAGGCCCTTGGGCCGATAGCCTAGTACCTACCTATCTATCTATCTATGTATGTCACAGATACTTACGGCCAAAGTGTACCAAATTCCAACGTGTACCATACATGCATATGGCCAAAGTGTGCCGTACATGCTTATGGCCAAAGTTTGTCATACAAACTTATGGCCAAAGTGTACCAAAATCCATGTACCATACATGCTTACGGCCAAAGTGTGCCATAAATGCTTATGGCCAAAGTGTACCAAATTCCAATGTGTACTATACATGCTTATGGCCAAAGTGTGCCTATACATGCTTATGGCCAAAGTGTGTCATACATGCTTATGGCCAAAGTGTGCCATATATGCTTATGGCCAACATGTACCATACATGGTTATGTCCAAAGTGTGCCATACATTGTTATGACCAAAATATACCACATATGGTTATGGCCAATGTGTACCATACATGCTTATGGACAAACTGTACCATACATGGTTATGGTCAAAGTGTACTGTACATGCTTATAGCTCGTGTGTACCATATATGCTTATAGCGAGTTGCTTCTTGAACCTCTTGAAATCTAACTGGTAGTTATTTCTAAAGAGGTGGGTCTGAGTTTGTTAACCAGGTGATCCACTAAGCACAAAAATGTTTTTTAAACATGAACTGAGGGCTATTTTAAGTCTCCTCAAAGTCTGTGAACATAAGCAGAGGGATTCAAACTTGAGTCTACATGAAAAAGTGTGCAAGCATCTCACAGCCTTAACCCTCTACTGTGTACAACTAAAGGTGGGTTGACAGCCCTGACTCTACACAGCCATAAACTTTTCCTCTTTTTTGAATAGGCGTGAGTGCGTGCATGTGTGTGCCTTCTGTGGAAGGTTGGGTGCCAGGCTGGCTACTTGACACCGTAAAACTCCACTGCCAATCATGAGCAGACAGGTGATCTGCTGTGGCGACCCCTAACCAGGAAAAGCCAAATGAAGAAGAAGAAATGGAAGGTTGGCATATAGCAACAAAATGAAAATATTACCTGCACAATTGCTCTTTAAAATGTCTGTCCAGTACGTCAGATGTACACCTCTTAACTACTATGATTTAGGCATAGAGTTACCCTCGCTTCTCTCAGATTTACATATGTTGCTCATAACGTCATATCTGTCATTGGCAGTTCGCACAGATGAATGTTAGCAGCTGGCACACAAAAGCTGTGAACTGTATTTCCTGTAGGTACAAAGTTTGATTCCCTCAGCCTTCATCTGTCTACTATGTGATCTTCAGCAAGTCATTTCACCAGACACTACTTAACAAGCAGCTAGGAATTTGGGCTAGGCTCGTCAGTGGTCTCCTGGTCTTCAAGCCTAGGAACTAACTATAAACATACCTTAACAAACAAATAAATAAATAAATAAAGCCTATACAGACATTCCCTATCACATACATACGTAGGAAGGACTAGTATGGAACATAAGAAAGTACTCCTCTTTCTGACCCTGTACCATGCATTTTTAAATGCCAGTGCTATGATTTTTAATACTTGGAGGTTGAGCGGTATGGCCAGATGTCTGCCTTGACCTTTACACAGTGCAGTGGCCACTAACACTGCAAGCCATCCATCTACAGAGAAAGCAGATTCTTGAATATTCCGTCATCCTCCTTACAACCAGTCCTTTTTCAGCCTAAATCAAGACCCAGACAGGCCATTAACATCACAAACAAAAATCCACTCACTGCATTAACAGACCCTGATGCACGTATTGCAATTCTGCAGGTCTCACATACAAAGTTAATTTTAAGAACTGTTAAAAAAACCCTCAGTATCCCTTGCATATTGTTTAGTTTTAAGGAACTTGGTAAAACAAACTAAAAAAAAAAAAAAAAAAAAAAAAAGATCAAAATCGCCCTGGGTTTGATTCCCACAGTCTCT